>NW_006921791.1:5541322-5544046 GCF_000298275.1 Orycteropus afer afer | reverse complement strand
GCAATCAACTCCTGTAGTGTTAATGCCTCAGAAACCCAAGGAGGGGTTGCTATGAGTTGGGTCCGACTCAATGGCACATAACAACAACAACAACAACATAGTTACATACACTAATTCAACATACATATAGAGAGAGCTCTGATAGCCTAGTGCCTAAGGCACCTGACTGCTGCTAATCAGGAGGCTGGCAGTTCAAACCCACCAGCCACTCCTCGGAAGGAAGATGGGGCAATCTACTTTTGTAGTGATACTTCCTTGGAAACCCAAGGAGGGGTCGTTATGAGTTGGGGCAGACTCAATGGCACATAACAACAACAACATATATATGTATATGTACGTATATATACATATATATGTATATGAAGGAAGCATTGAGAAGGATCTCTGAGCTTTTTGGCACATTTGGATCCTGCATTTGGCTGAGTCATCAGTGCATGGCCTGCCATGTTGTTTGCTGATCATGGGACTGTTAATGGACTTGAATTAGTGGCCTGCCATGTTGTTCAATAATTCTGGGACTGTGCTGTTTTATTTGTTGACTTTATGTTTGTTAGCCTCAGCAGCCGGCAGCTGCCTGAGTGAAGAGATGGCTCTAGTTCCAGTGGGCCAGGAGCAAGAGACAGAGCTGAAGGCCAAGGTTGAGGGGCTTTCACCTAGCCCCTAGATCTGGCACTTTGAACTTGGTTTTCTAGCCTCCTAAGCTGTAAGAGAATAAATTCCTGTTTGTTCAAGCATTCACCCATGGTGTTTTCTGTTAGAGCAGCCCTAGATGACCGAAACACAGGTGCTTACATAATTTTCCCAAGGTCACACAGATACCAAGTGGTGGAACCAAAATTTCAATGCAAGTGGTCTGACTCCATAGTCTACAATACCTTCCCAGTATAAGCTCCCTGGGACAGGAATAGTAATTTAGTTACACTGCCCTACCCTATCCAGCTAAGTGACTGTCCTAAAGAATGTGCCCAATAAACACTGAGGTTGAGGAGTATGTACAGGTCATACTTTGGAGTCAGTATGTTTGGAGTGACATTTGCTGACGTGTTGTTGTTGTTGTTATGTGCTGTCGAGTCGGCCCTGACTCATAGCGACCCCTCCTTGGGTTTCCGAGGCAGTATCACTACGGAAGTAGCATTGCCCAGTGGTATGATAATATTGTTAATTATGATAGCTTCCAATAACGGAGTGTCTAATATGGACCAAAAATTTTACAGTAATGAATTCAATTAATTTCCCCAATAGATATGGGAGGTATGCATAATTTTATTCACTTTAGAATTGAGGAAACTGAGGCTCACAGAGGTTAATTAATTTATTCTAGGTCATATAATTGGTAAGTGACAGAGTTGGGAATTGAGTAATTCTCACTCCAAAGTCAATTCTTTAGATACCTTCCCAAGGCTAAATCAGTATTGAAAATTCTTTCCTAGTTGGTTTCGGCAGCTGCAAAAATGATGTCCAGTATCCAGATGAAGAAATGATGTCATGTATCAATACAAAGGTCAGGTGTGGTGTATCAACTGGAAAGGTGGCTGCCCACAGTATCTCCCATTCCTGTATGTACACACTTATCCTCCCATCAAACAGTGAAGTCAGTCTATATCCTCTCCTTTTAAATTTAAATTGTTCTGTAATTACGTTGGTCAAAAGAATGTGGGGGAAGTGCTGCTATGCCAGTTCTGGGCATAGGTCTTAAGAGTCCTGGCAGTTTTTGCTCCCCGATCCTAGTTGTCCCATTAAAAAAAAAAAAAAAATCCATTTACCTTGCGAAAGACTAGAGAATGAGAGACCACATGAAGGGACAGACACCATAAGGAGGAGAACAGAGGTGCTCTAGCTTATGTCTCATCAAGTCCCCAGAGATGTGATGAAGCCATCTTGGATTCTCCAGTCTCAGGGAAGCCACCCAGGTAACACTATGTGAAGCAAAATTAAACATCTCAAATGAGCTTTGCCAAAATTCCTGGTCCACAGATGTGTGAGGAATAAATTAGTTGTTACATTAAGCAATAAATTAGTTGAAGTAGTTTGTAATAGATAACATAAACCAGAAGGTAAACATAAACTAGTGGAATTAATATTTGCAAGGGTGGAACATAGGATTGTGTTAGGTGACAGGAGTAGGATGAGTGAGCAATTCACATGGCTAAATATGTGATTGGCCTTACGTGTGTTTCAGAGACAAGTAAAAGTTCAGAGAGATCTATATTCCTTGAAAAAATAGACTGAAACTTCAGAGAGAATAGGGAAAATCATATCCTAGGGATGGTTTCTCTGAACACCAAAGGATCAAGGGAAAGACAAGAATTAGTATTCAAATGATTGTTTATTTATGATGGAAACGTATAATCAGGTTCTGACAGCAGTATAAACAGCAAATGAGCACTGACAAATGATTAAAAACTATCTCTACCCAACAACTTCTAATAATAGCCCAAATGTATGCTAGAAACCAGGATTAAGGAATGTACTTAGTGTTCGGGCATCAAACTATTGAAATGTCATTAGCGGTTTTGGGAAGAAAAGTAACAATAATACATTTTCATTTCCAACGTAGCTCCATATTTCTAGAAGTCCAGAGAACTGAAGTCTATTCCTGACTCCACCATATTACTAGCTATGTAATGTGAACCTCTGGTAGCATAGTGGCTAAAGCACTTGACTGCTAACCAGAAGGCTGGCGGTTCAAACCCATCAGCCACTCCTCGGAAGGAAGGTTGGGCA
>NW_006921791.1:5539145-5540652 GCF_000298275.1 Orycteropus afer afer | reverse complement strand
ATAAAATAGATTTTACTTTATCTAACAAACTAATTATTTTTTATATAAATTTTTCTCTTTTGTTTTTTTCTTCTTTCTTTTCTTTGACACATCTTGGAAATCTCAAAAAAAAAAAAAATTCTTCCCCATTTTTATCAATTTGTATATATCTCCTTCTTCCAAATCCAACTTGACTCACGTGGGGATTAATCCATCCCACATTGATCATTCGAGTATTTTGTTTTCTCTCAGTTCCTTCCATGTTATATGTTCATCAACATTTACTTTCTTTGAAATTAAAAAAATTGATTGTACTAGTTACGGTGGCATAGTACCTAAGGCATTTGACTGCTAACCAGAAAGTTAGTCGTTCAAACCTACCAGCCACTTCATGGAAGGAAGACTGGATAATCTACTTCTGTAAAGATTTACTGCCTTGGAAACACAAAGGCGGTGTCTATGAGTTGGAATTGACTCCATAGCAGTGTTTGGTTTTCTTTTTTGTTTAGTTATTACTAATATTCACCCATATTTCCAATTCTCCTCTCCTGTGGCAAATGGGAGGCTTATACTTCATTCTATTGGTTTTAGGTTTGGCCGTAGGACTTCCTTGAATGATGGAAATAAGCAGAAGTGACATGTGCAATTTACAGGCAAAAGCACTTATTGTGATTATTTTTGCTTCCTCCCCAACTCTGGTAATGAACCCTCAAGTAAATGCATTCAGTTGAGATGGTGGTATCATAAAGAGAGTGGAGCCCTAGGTGTTTGAATCTCTGAGTAATTAAGACAGTGTTCTCTTCTTCCATAGCCCCACAACCTGCTTACACATTTGGCATGCCTCAAAAATAAAAGTTTAAGGCTTGAAGCACTGAAATACTGTGGACATTTTGTTATTGCAACCATATATAATATATCGTGAAGGATACATTAGTTATTTTCTTTTTACCTCTGCTTCCTTCCCCACTACAATTTATACATTTATTTAACAATATTTATATAAAAAAAATCTTCTATGTGTCATAGTGTTTACATTCTAGTGGGGAAGAAGCAAATTAATAAAAGAATATATACCATGATATCAGATAGTGATACATGTTATAAAGAAAAATAAAATAGGGAAAACCAAAACCCTTCACCATTGAATTGATTCTGACTCATAGCAACCCTCATAGGGTTTCCAAGACTGTAAATCTTTATGGCAGCAGACTGCCTCATCTTTGCCTTGTGGAATAGCTGGTGGGTTTGAACCACTGACCTTTGGTTAGCAGTTGAATGGCTCACCAGAAAGGGAATAGAACTCAATGGTGTGGTGTGGTAGTAGTGGTAGCTATTATAGTGCCTAAGACATTTGACTGCTAAACAGAAGGTTGGCAGTTAAAACCCATAATCCACTCCATGGAAGGAAGACTGGGCAGTCTACTTCCGTAAAGATATACTGCCTCAGAAACCCAAAGGGGGTTACTATGAGTTGGAATTGACTCGATGGCAGAGAGTTTGTTTTGTTGAAGGTAAGTATTTTAGGCTG
>NW_006921791.1:5516622-5537649 GCF_000298275.1 Orycteropus afer afer | reverse complement strand
CCTCAGAAACCCAAGGAGGGATCGCTATGAGTCAGGGCTGACTCGACGGCACATAACAACAACAACTATATATACATAGTCTTATTTTCCAAGATCTCAGGAACTTACTTTTCTTTTTACTACAACTGCAGCTAGCTTTATATTGTCATTCATTCCTTTATTCATTCACTACTTCATCTAGTATGTGTTGTGTGCTTGGTGTATGCTAAGAAGTGTGTTAGGTACTCAGGTTACTGTCTTCTATCACCTAATGAGGATTATAGTCACATAAACATTAAGATAAAAACAAACAAGAATGACTTCATGTTGTAGTTAAGGCATAAGCAAAGTGTCTGTGAGAATGCAGAGGAAAAGATAGTGAATTGTTATTGGGAACAATTGGAAAGCCTTCCAAATGAGATGTTTGAATGATAGGTGAGTGATAGGTGCAATTTCAACAAATGGAGAGGGAGTGGGAATGAGGAGTTGGAAAGATAAGGATGGGACAGACAATGGTATCACTAGGGTTGGTATCACCCTGTGTGGGAACTCATGGGCCCCTCCTTTCCACCCTCACCCCGGCCTGGGCAGGGGTAGCCAGTGAACTTCTTTCCTTCCATCTTGGCCAGAGCAGCCTGGCTTGACCCATTCCGCGCACCCTTCCCCGAACCTCCCCTGCAGGACCAAGCACCACACTGTGCAGCCCCATCCCTCCTGACCCTATATCCCACAGCACCCTGCAGCTTTTACCCTCTCCCATTGGCCAAGGTGGAAACCCTCCGCTGTGCCCAATGGCAGGTGCTGTGACCCACCTATTCACACCCTGACTGGCAGGTGAGGCATGTGATGAGATATTCTATAAGGTGATAGGTGACACCAACCCCAGTGATACCACTGTCTTGGCAGCTCCTCTCCCTATGGCACAGTTTCACCCTTGGCTGTGGCAGATGATGGGGCACTTCCTTTGGCAGTGTCAAAGAGTATGGTCTGCACCTGTCACAGCCCCCTACTGATGCCACTGGAGAGAGATTTCCTCATGCTGAGGAGCTTGGTTATCTGTTTCTTAAACATTCACTGTTTGTTAATTGATTGATTCTACTTCTATCTGTATCTCCTATCTGTTTTCTCTCATATCTGCTCCTCTAATTAATGCCATTTCTTCTACTTGCATTGGTAAAGACAAACTTTTTCAGTAAAACATGCTTTAGATATAGATGGTTCATAGAGGTAGAATAGGATAGAAACTCATGAGTTTTGCAGTTAGTGGGAGAGGGCACAGCAGTTTGAGTGAGGTACTGGGGCTGGAGGCAGCTCCACAGACCCTCAGTGGACTGTGAATAGGATCCTATGCTAAAGGAACAGGAAGCAGAGCAAAGTCAATAGAATGGGACTCAGAAAGAAGGGAGAATAAGAGATTTAGTTTTACTTCAAAATTTTTTTCAATGTCAGTTTTACTTTGTATATATATTTTTTTTTTTCCACAAAAAGCATGGAAGAGAAGTAACATTGAGCACCACCAATGTGATAGAAATTGTTCTGGGGACTTTAAATGTGTTTCCTAATTTATTAATAATCTCATCATTTTTATTGACATTTTTACAATTGAGGACACAAAAGCTTAAAGAGTTTATGAGACTGCCCAAGTTCTCAAGGTCACACAGTTGGGGATGATGGGGTTAAAATTTTAACCCAGGTCTGCTTGACTCTGAAGTCCATGTTGTTTACACTGAAAGAGAACATTTTAATGATTTCAAATATATATTCATGTAGCTTTACATAAAGTGTCTGACCTAACATAGACATAGATTTATTTGGAAATTGTGAAAACTGAAGTTTCTCACTCAGTTTGATGAACTCAAACAGCTCTCAATTTTTACTTGATGCTAGAAAATGGCTACATTTTTTTCCCTTTTATTCTTTGCCCTGCAATGCTGCCTAGTAATCATGACTGATGAGTAAAAGTTTGGATGGAGTAGGTTCATGTGGTTATATCTCATCAGGAAAAAGGGGTGATGAACCTGGCCCATTAACTCTCAGTTAATGGTGTGATAATGGTTCCATATTTCTTCCTTTTGATGGGCTGCAGAGGAAGTCCTGGCCATGGCAACAGGTCATCAGCAGGGCAGAGCCATGGTAAAACCCATTAATGAGTTTACCAGAAGATGGCTGAAATGTGTGTGTGTGTGTGTGTGTGTGTGTGTGTGTGTGTTTTGCTGAACACATATGAGCACTAGGGATGGAGGAGGGAAGAAGAAAGGCTCAGGTTTAGTGGGAAAAATGAAAACTCCTAGCAAAGACAATTATCATTAAAATGTCAACTCTGTGTATATGATCTGAGTTGCCTTCCTCTAAAGGGATCAATTTTCTGTCTTTCCCTTTGTTTCCTCTCCCAGTGACAGCCAAACAAATGGAGATATATGGCCTGCCAGGGACTGGGCTCCAGGTTTCTTGAGGAAGCAGCATGTTTTGCTGGAAGCAGAAAAGGAGCGTCTCATTTTCTATTTCCTTGGTACTAAGCCTATAGAGCAAATCCCCTTTTTTCCATGCAACTGTCTTATAAATGAGTTTTCCTAAGTTGGTGTGTGTTGGTGTTATGTGCCCTCGAGTTGGACCTGACTAATAGCGACCCCTCCTTGGGTTTCCGAGGCAGTATCACTATGGAAGTAGATTGCCCAGTCTTCCTTCTGAGGAGTGGCTGATGGGTTTGAACCACCAGCCTTCTGATTAGCAGTCAAGTGCCTTAGGCACTACACTATCAGAGCTCCTATGTTAGGTGCATCTTTTCACCGTTGTCCCTTGGAACTAGTTAATGTACTTAGCTTTTCAAAGGTCATAGGAGTTTAAAGGACATTCCCAAGACTCTTTTTTGGTTTATCCTCATGGTAATCTGCGAGGAAGGGAAAGTGGTCATTGTTGTCCTCATTATACAAAGAATGAAGCTGAGGCATGAACCTGTATGATTGCTGGAATCTAGAAAAGGAGGGGATAACAGAGACACACTTCACTGAGACCAGTCTCTGGGCCTCTTGTCCACTCTTGCAAACCTTTTCTAATAAAACTACACTCTTTCATGTACTGTTCGCCTGAGTATATGTGTGTGTGGGTGAAGTAGCACTACATGTAGGAAGGTGGAGGGCTTTAGACTATGCTTCACCATCTGACCATTCAGGTCCTGAGCTAAGGGAGAGACTTGCGAACCTAGGGACTCTAGCTCTGAAGAGTTTAAGGAAGGTCATAGGCATTGGGTAATGTTAAGGCAGGCTGCTTTCTCAGAAGAAGGGGCAGTATTTTTAAGGAAGCTCTTTCAGCCTGTCACAATGATCCAGAGTTAGCAACAGAACTGATAAGAAATCCAGGTATCTCACTTCCAGTACAACCTACTGTCCTTACCTTTGCCCTCCTTTTTGAAATCTTGCTTTGGAATCTTCTGGCCTCTGATTAACTTTTGCAGGCTAACTTCTGTTTAAAGGCTTTAGGAGAGTAAGAACAGACTAACCCAAGAGAAAGTATGGCCCATCCATTCACATGGGACTGCCCTGATTCTCTGGTCCAGGAAGGTGGCCTGCTATCCAGGGGTTTTGCTAACTTTTGCCAATCTTCAGGACAGCACTCTCTTTTGATGACTAAAATATGCTGCTCTCCCTTTTCCCCTAGTGCTGTCAGGGGTGGGTAGCCAACAATGACTTTTTATTTAGAACCATGAATTTCGTTCTATATCTACCTATCTAAAATTTGGCACTTTTCCTTCAGACCTGGATAGTCCCCTTTCAAAGTTCGTAGAATGCAGATTTTAGAGCAGCCTTTGAGGTAAGCCTCTCTGATAAGAGAGTTTAGGAGTCCCTGAGTGCAACAGTTTAAGCACTTGTGTACTAACCAAAAGGTTGGCAGTTCATACCCACCCAGAAGCCCCTTGAAAGAAAGGTCTGGTGATATACTTCTGAACAGTCACAGCCTTGAAAACCCCATGAAGCAGTTCTGCTGTGGACACATAGGGTCACCATGAGTTGTAATCACCTCTATGGCTACTGGTTCTTTTTAATATCAGTGTCATTTGGTCTTCTTTGTTCCTTTTTTTTCTACCCATAACTGGCTGATCTCAACTGATTTTTCCAAAAGTAGTTCTTAATTACATTTTCATTCTCATTTTCAAGTTATCAATCTGAAATAGATCTTTTGAGTGAATCAGTCTGATTGATTAGCTTTTTCCAGCAAATCTCACAAAAGTAATCACCCAGAAATTATAAGAAGACTGATATAACAAAATATGAAGGCAATATTACTGGGATATTGAAATAAATTTGTAACTTATTCTTGAATTCTTGACCAGACCTATTGCCTCATCTTATTTAAAATTACTTAGAATTCTTGTGGTCTTTTGCTAGAATTAACCACAATGACAACAATAACCACAAACTACAACAATCATTGGGTACTAATCATACGCTAGGAATTGGAGGATGTGAAGATAATTGAGACATATCTCTGCCCACAAGAAGCTTATTATTAAGAGGGGAAGCCAATATTTACACAAACAACTATAATAGAGATGTTTAAATAAAGTATGACCAGGCACCTATTCTGATGACAACTGTAGAGACTGAATGAGGGAGGTGTGATGGTTAATGTTATGTGTCAGCTTTGCTAGATCATAATTTTCTGTGGTTTGGCAGACATTATATAATCATCTTCCATTTTGTGGTCTGATGTGAGCAGCCAATCACTTAGAATGGAAATTTCCTTGCAGATGTGGCCTACATCCAATGTAGGTATATGGATGTTCTCACAAACCTTGCACTCCTTCTTGATCCTGCATTAGTCTGTCATCCTCTGACTTTTGGTTTTTGGGATGTGAGAAGTCTTCAGCCTGCTACCTGACCTGCAGATTTTGTATTCATCAGCTCCTACAACCCAATGAGTCAGCAGCTTGCCACCTGACCTGCAGATTTTGGATTTGTCAGCCCCTGCAATCATGTGAGTCAGAAAAAGTCTCCAGCCTGCTGCCTGTCCCATGGATTTGGGACTTGCTAGCCTTCACAATTGTGAGGACCATTTTCATAAAATAAATCTCTCTCTATATATATTTATTTATACACTTCACTGATTTTGTTCCTTGGGAGAACCCAGCCTAAGACAGGAGGGAAGAAAATGCATAATTGGAGACCATGTGGGATCCTACTGCTACTGTACAGAGAGACATACTAGGGCTGAATTAAGGTAACAGCCATGAGAGATAAAGGAGGGGATGGAGTAGAAGATCATTTCTGAGGCTTTAGCACATTTAGTTTGATATGGAGTATGAAGAAGTGTGATGTTGACTCTTATTGAAATTTCCAGAGGACTGTGTGACATAGGAAATACAAAAGGAGAAGCATGTTCAGGGGATGATGATTTTGTTTTTATAAGTATTGAGTTTAGGGGCCTGTGGGAATGGAAGTCTAATAGCAGGTAAAATGGGATCTGGACTTGGAGGGAGACTGGAAAGTCACCAGCACATAAGTGACCATTGAAGTGATATCAGAGAACATAGGCACTGTGATCTGGGAGACAGCACGAAGAGAATGGGGGCCTGTTTCTCCTTGTTACTACAGTCTACTTTTCAGAGCCCTTTCTTCAAGATGACAAGAGTATTAGCTCTCTCAACTTTGTATTCAATCAGCAAGGTTTAGGTAGCTTTGTTCATTGGGAAATATGACTGGGGGAGGGTAAGATGTAGTTGTCATTATTTGTAGGGGAAGAACATTCCTTTGCATGAAAGGTGCATTGTAGAATGTAAAATAATATTTATTTAATTGTTGTTGTTGTTGTTCACTGACTATAGTGATCATGTAGGAAAAAAAATTTCCAAATGTGTAAATTATCCTTCTTGAAGAAAACAATTTGATTTCACAGCAGGAGGTGGATTATGTGAGAGGGGACTTCAGAGATATTTGAATAAAGGTAGCTTTGCCAAGTGCAAGACTGTTTGGATAGTGCTGTCACCTAAGTGAGTTTGGAAATTGATCAAGGCACTGCCAGCCGTGAGTTAGAGAAGAAAAAAAAGACAACTGTGAAATTTGTATGATTCAAGCTACTCTGTTCTCATGATAGACATAATCTCATTGAAGAGGAGTTTGGAGAATTATTTTGTAGTGATCATTATTGATGAGGTACAGTTTTGCAGGTAAAACTGAATAAGAAGTTCAAAGTTCTTGAACCAATAACTCAAATTTTAAAGATATTCTGAGTTAATTGATGTTAGGATTTCCTAGAGTTTCAGTTGTGTTTTGTTTTCCTCTGAGGAGTGAAGTTCATTATCTTCTTAAAAGTGTTTTAGATATCTGTGATGGGAGCTCAAGGTTTGTTTCTTATATGAACTAGGTTCCCTTGATTATCTTTCTTTTGCAGGAATTCATCTAGACCCACTCCTTAGAGATACATGCATTCCTCCAAAAACATCTCAACAAATATTAGCCCAAGCTCTTCCTGAACACACATGACAAGGAATTCCTCATCTCAGAGGAGGCAGTGTTGTTAAGATCCTGGGTTCTGCAGCCACTTTTATCTGCCCTTGGCTGCAGCTATACCACATTGAGCATGATAGTTAATCTTTCCAAGCCTCAATTTTCTCCTCAGGAAAATGAGGATAATAATAATAATAGTTACATCATAGGCTGCTGTGAGGCTTGAAAGAAATTAAGTCAGTTAGTGGATGTAAGCCCTCAACACTGTGTCTGACATACAATAAATAATAAATAAGCTGTTTTTCTTGCTATTGTTGTATAAGTATGAATTTGCTGCAATAATGCTGCCAAACAACACTCAATGTCAGTGGCTTACAATACCAAACATTTATATCTTACTACTTGTTTGTCTACCACAATTCAATGTAAAAACATCAATCACTTAGATCAGTGTCCAAAATGAGAAGAGAGAGATGAATAAAAATTTTTGCTTAAAACTTGACTCTAAAGTAGCACACACAGATAGAGCCTTTCTTTGCTCCTCATTTCTCAGTTCTTAAGAAACTGAGAGCATGTGCATGGCATACTATGTCTGAAAGGGGGTCTTAGATTTAAATCTTTATAGCATTGACCTTGTCAGAGGCAATCTTCATACTAAAAAGAGACAAAGACAGAAATGAAGAAATGTGCTGATGCCATATCCATTGACATTTTCATGGACATATCAGTGAGGAGGGTCCCAGACTCTCTCCTTATCCTACTTTTCAACCTATAACATGATTTTGGCTTTTTTTTTTTTCTGTCTTCTCTCATAAAATATGCATTTCATGTGACAACTGAAGGAAAAAAAGAAAAAAAGAAGAAGAAGAAATAAAATTATCAAGGATGAAGAGAAGTTGAAACATGAAGATTTTGCAGAGCTTAACATTTTCCTAAGAGCTATTAATGATCCTATGAAACGTATGCACTTCATGACTTCAGCTTTTTTTTTTTCTTTTGCTGTTGTGGTACTGACTGTCATCTCATCTGATGGAAGGAGCACACCATTTGCTCTGCTCATGCTGGGAAGGGTGCACTAAGGCATTTGAGTGCTAAAAAGAAGGTTGGCAATTCAAACCTACCAGCCACTCCTTGGAAGGAAGATTGGGCAATCTACTTCTGTAGTGATATTGCCTCAGAAACTGAAGGAAGAGTCACTATGAGTTGAATCTGACTTGACAGCAGTGAGTTTAGTTTTGGCTAAGATAGCTGGAAATTGTTTATCACATGTCATAAATTGGACATCTTCAAGTCTTCCTTTATTTGAAAATACAATAGAATATATGCCACGGCATAACATACTATATAAAACATTGTTCCACCTCCTACTTTGGCGAGTAGCGACTGGGATCTTAAAAGCTAGCAGGCTGCCATCTAGATGCAATGATGGGTCTCTCCTTGTCCAGAGCAAAGAAGAATGAAGAAAACCAAAATTCATGGAAACATTTAGTCCTAGTGACTGGTACACCATCCGATCTGCAGCCTATACAACTATGAGACCAGAATAACTAGATGGTACCCAGCTACCACTGACATCCACTTGGAGGGGGATCTATGTAGGAGATCCTTGATAGAGAAGGAGAACAATGTGCAACAAAACTCAAAATCATTTGGAGAAAAAAAAAAAAAAAAGGTGGGGACCAGTTTTGCTGGTCCGATAGAGCCTGGTGGAACCACTGAGACTATGGCCCCTAGCTGCCCTTCAGGTCTGGAATTGAACCCACACCTTTGGTTTCCAGCCAAACAAAATACAGGCAAATGAGTTGAACATTTACCTTAAGTAGATACACTCCTTGGAGAGAACAATCATGGGAGAAAGAAGGCCTGTTTATGCACAGGGAGACAGCCCAGGGGGCAGGAGTGTATGGAGGGATGGACACTGGGAAGAGGTAACTATGGGAGTGGGAGGGGAGCTGTTGCATTGTGGTAAACTGTGGTCAATGACATGAGACAAAGTATATGTGAACTGCTGTATGGAAAGTGAATCTGCTCTGTAAATCTTCACCCAAATCACAATAAATAAATAAAAAAAGAAAGAATATATGCCACAGGTGTAGCCATATTGAGAAGTTTAGAAGGTCAGTATCTGCTGCTATGTGTCCCGGAATCTATCACTGAAGATGAAGTGTGAGTTTGTGTGCATGTGTGTGTATGTATGAGGCATGGACAAGGGGGTCTTTCGACCTCAGCCTCGTACACCCAAAAGGTCTTAAGTCTAGACTTTTGATATTATCTTCACATGAAGTTAAGCAAAAATCTCAGTGATACACTGGGCATTGAGAGAAAATGATCATAGTCTTTAAACTTGTGTCCTATAATTGGACACCATTTCTAACAGAGCCCTATGAATTAGTATTGTAGAAAATACATTTTGTACATTTCTTTTCAATAGTTTAGTTGTCATATTGGATCTTTTTTTTGTGTTAAAATGTTCATATAGACATTTACAATATACCACATTTAAACTCTGCTTTGGCATTTTTAAAAGTTTTTAATAGCTGAAGCCTCAAAATGTAGAAGTGACTTGACCCTCTCTAGAGCTGAGTGATTCTGGTCCCTCCTCTAGACAACCCCATTATAACTTCTTTGCTTTTCTCTGTGAGTACCTTCAGAGTCTCCTCAAGTTTGGTCCTTTTTTTTTTTTTCCCCCCTAGTTCTTCCATCTGTTATCAGTAGCCACAGGTGCAATCTATGAAATGGAAATAATAATAATAAACAGCTTGTAAGGACAAAATCTGATAATGAGTTTGGAAATACATAGCACAGACTTTATTGAGATGACAGTGGGGAAAAATGAGCCTTAAAATCAGATAGCCTGGTTGAAATCATGGCTCTGCCACTTCCTAACTATGCATCTATAGAGAAACTACTCAAAGTTTTCAAGACTCAGTTTCCCCTATCTGTAAAATGGAGATGATGGTCCTTCTCTGATAGGTTTACTGTGAGGATTATGAGAAATGAATTTTGTAAAACACTGAGCATAGTACGTGAGACGTAGCGGGTTCTCAACAGATGCCAATTTCTCTTTTCCTCATATTCATTCTTTCTTCCCTCTTGTCCTGCTTGTGTGGTTTCTACCACTTCAGAAGAATTTGCCCAATACCTCTTCTTTCTGTTTATTTCAGGCTTTTGGTGAGAGAGAGGCATTTCATTGTTCTGGAGAGACTTGAGATTTAAAAGAGGCACGAATATATGTGTGAGTCTGAATCCTTCTGGTTTAAGTAGCCATTAAGGAGAAATGAATAATATAAGAGGTCCATTGCCAGAGGGGTAACACTCTAGGCTTCCAGATTTTCTGTCAAAATTATCATTTGATGTGATATTTAAAAAGCTGGTTATTAGGATATGATATATTTTTATGGCTTAATAAAAGGAAAAATAGAGAAAAAAAAAAGTATAACTCCTATCCTGCCTTGTGTTATTTGGTCAATTATCCTGATTTAATTCACAAGTAATATTCATGACGAGAGATGAGAGAAGACTCCCAAATGAATATTAATGAATTTGTGAGATGCATATCTGCTAGATAGACTATATAGTTCTATTCTGATGTCCATGTTTGTCAAAACATGAAGGAGCCACTTCTGAATGACATGCAGAGAAAAGGTGAGAAATGAAGTTAATTGTTCTGAACTGAACATAATTCAGTTCCTAGGCTGTTTCAATACTGATCTCTACCTTCAATTTACTTCTTAAAACAGCTTTATTGAGATGTAATTTTTATTTATAGAATTCACAAACATGTAAAAATTGGTCATTTTACACATACAATTCAAGGAATTTTAGTGTGTCCAATGTCTTGCAACCATCACTGAAATCTAATTTTAGAATCTGAGCATCACCCTATGAAGAAGCTTCATGTTATTTATAGTCACTTCCCCTGTATGAACCCCAGCCCTAGGCAATTATTGATCTACTTTCTGTTTCTCTATTTGCCTTTTTGGACATTTTATATAACATGAAATCATACACTATGTCTTCTTTTTTGTGTGGCTTCTTTTACTTAGCAAAATACCTTTGAGGCTCATCCACATTGTAGCATGCGTTGGTACTTTGTTCCTTTTTATTGCCAAATAATATTCCATTGTATTGCTATACTACATTTGTTTATCAATTCACTACTAGATGGATATTTGGGTTGTTTTCATTTTTTGACTATTGTGAATAATGCTGCATGTGCATGTACAAGTTTTTGTGTGAACATGTGTTTAGATTTCTCTTTGGTATATACCTAGAAGTGGAATTGCTGGGTCATACGGTAACTCTGTTTAACATTTTTACAAACTGCTAAACTGTTTCCCAAAGCAACTGTACTACTTTATATTCCCACAAGCAGTCTGTGAGTATTCCAGTTTTTCCATATCCTTGCCAACACTTGTTATTGTCTATCTTTTTGCTTATAGCCATCCTAGTAGGTGTGAAGTGGTTTCGGTTTGCATTTCCCTGGTGGCTAATGATCTTTAACATCTTTTCCATGTGTTTATCATCCATTTATGTATCTTATTTGGTCAGATTACTTTTTAGAAAGTTCCATGAACACAGTGCCCTTCATACCCTGCCATGGTGGCATTTTCCCAATTGGCTGCTAAACTGAAGAAAGACTGCAACCACTTCTCAGCTGGCTCTCTTTTTGTGAACTGCTCCATGGCAGCTGTTGACAGGAAAAGGAAGCTGGCAGAGAAGCACTCACAATGGTAGGGTCTCCATCTGGCAGTTTAAGGTGATGGCATATTCAGGCTGGGATCCTCTGACCTTCTCTAATGGGGAAGAAGACCTCAGAGATTTGGTCTATTTAACAGTATTTGTATTTAACAATAACTAATAATGTTGCATTTTTACAACTTAAAAAGTGATTTTCCACACATGGTATCATATGGCTTTCTTAATATGCCTGTAAGGTAGTTATTATTCTCACTAATTTAATACAATAGGAAACTGAAGCTTGTTCAAGGTTGCTCAAAAAATGGGTGGTACATCTAAGATGTGACCTTAGATCCTACATTCTTTTCATGGCTATAAGTCCAAAGGTCCTATAAAAGCAAGATTTTAAAATAAGAATTAGAATGTCTCTCTATGACTCTGCTTTTAAGTCATTGTTTTCTTTTAAAAAGTGGAATTAAAGGAGATAGCTAGGTAACACCCAAGGACTTATGAATGTACTGGATTCCATAGTTTGAGATCAGCTACCTGAGCTCGAGGACTCCACAGAGTATGGGTGAGTTCTGGAAAGCATTAGCTTTCTGCCTCAGTAATATTTGTAGCTTCCTTTGGATGACAATTAAGGAGCTTTGGTAGCACAGTGCCTGTCATTTGACTTCTAATCAGATGACTGGTGGTTCAAATCCACCAGCCATTTTGCAGAAGGAAGATGGGGAAATCTACTTCTGCAAAGATTTACTGTCTCAGAAACCCAATGAGGGTCACCATGAGTCAGAATTGACTTGATGGCAATGGGTTTGTATGACAATTGGAGTGGAATATGTGCAAACAGAGTAGAACAATTATGCTGTGTTTAGGTTCGGTGTTAGGAGTCATTGCTGATCCTGTTACTGTGATCCTATTACTTTATAATGAAACTATTAATTCACTGGACATGGTTGATACTAGTATTTGCTCTTCCAATGTTTATTTCTCTCCTTTTCCCCACTCACAGAACTCTAGTTTTGTTCAGACATACATCCAGATGTACACCCTCACTGGTTGCTCAGGCACGACCCTTAGAGCCCATCCTGATCTGGCCATGTTGCCAGCTCCTGCATCTTCTCTAGTTTCTTCTCTTTTTTGCTTCCCTACCAAGAGTGTCAAGCTGCTTAAATTTCTCAACCTCTGAGCGAGAGGAGGTGAAGGGAGAGTTTGAAAGACAAATAGAATCTTGTAAAGTATAAGGTGTGGAAGATTGCTTTGGTGCCAGTGTGGAAGATGGATTGGAGGGGTTGAAACTAGACTCAAAGTGTCTGGTTAGGGCACATTTTTCACAGCCCAGGTAAGAGTGGCCTACAAGCCAGGGCAAGGCAAGCTAATTTCCAGCTTCTTGGGAAAGAAGGCACAGTTAGAACCACTCCACATGGTTGGCAGTATCAAATGCCATGGGCCCTTGGGAAGAACATTATGTTTTGGAGTTTGGTTGTTATCTTTGTGTTTGGAAGGAAAAGTAGGGGTTAAAGTATACCCTTTTCTACTGAGAACATGGTCCATCCTTAATCATTTCTCTTTTCTTCCATTTAATAAGAAAGACAAACATTGTGCACCAGCCAGATGAATTCCTATGCCAGGCAGGTGCAAAGCCTTCATAAGACGTTGTAATACACTAGACTGCTCATTTAATTTAAGATTTAAACAGCTCTGTGAAATATATAAAAGCTTATAGATCATAGTGGAGGATTTCATATTTTATTTTTCTCTCCAAATAAGGTAGGTATCGTGGGGCTGGATGGTCGACACCACTGAGCAAACTGGAATAATTCAGAGAGAGATCAAACAATGTTGTGTGTGTGAAGTTTGTATTAACTATTATTGGAGAGGACAGAATTTAAAGCATCAGAGTTCACATTTTTATTTTACCATTTTCTCTCTATCTTCCATTTTAATGGCTCCAACCTGGGGCACAAATTGATTGATTGCTAACAAACCAGAAAAGCATGTGTCCCCTATTGCCTTGGTGATAACAAAACGTAAAAACACAGGCTCAAGGATTCTGCTTAGTACTAGGCCCATTTCAGTTTGCCTCCTTACAAGAGGGGAATTCCTTAACCTTCGTGAAGATTTATCATGCTTCCTAGCTTGTGAGGCTGGGTCTGCTTCTTAACTGGGGAGCACACTCCTGCTTTCTGCCTCCCCAGCACACTTGCACCTGCCTCACTTAGCAAAGACACCTCAGCTGCAGCCTGCAGAGATCAAGCAAGTTAATTTTCTGAAGCAAAATTTCTTACAGGTTGAAAACAAGAAAAAAAAAGTGTAAGGATAAAAAGGAGTGGGCTGCATTTTCTTCCAAATTCTCAAGTTAATTAATTTCCCACTTAATTCTCCTATTAAGTAGAGAGTGTTTGTGAGAGAATCAGCTATGTGCTCTAAGCAGCTTCCTCATGGTGCTGATAGGTGCTTGCAGCTCTGAATCTGACCTTTTACAAAGATTGCCCTTTATTCCAATTATTGATTCTTTAATGGCATCTAATGATGATGTAAGGAAGCTGCCAGTTCAGAGTTTCAGTGCTATTGATCGATGGTTAAGGGGGCCTGAGGGAGCCACACAGAATGAGCCTGTCTGCACACATCCCCATTGCCTAACATCCCTGCAGACTCCATGCCCAAGCTTTTGGGGCTGTGCACTGAGGGGTCCTGGCCTGCCCTTTCAGTTCTGCCCCCACGACTCACTTATACCTCTATACCTTGTTGCTTCACCTGCCTGAACCTGCTCTCCTGCCCCCAGGCCTTGTTCCAGCTCTTCTGTCTATCTGAAACAGCGTTTCCCACCCATCTTTATCTATCTAAATTCTACCTGTTCTTTTAAGGCACATCTCAAATATCATTTCAAATGTCAAATAACAGAGTGATCTTTAAAAAATATAAATCAGATCATGTCATTCTTCTGCTTAAAACCTTTAATGGTTTCTGATTGCACATTCAATAAAATCTGAGGCCTTTAATCTGGCATACAAAGCCCCTGCCTACTTCCCCATTGTACTCATCTATCTATGACTATGGCTTGCTTGGTTCACTTCAGCCACCTGGCCTTTGACAGTTCCTATACCAGAACAAGTTCATTCCTACCTTAGGAACTTTGCACTTGCTATCCCCTTTGCTAGGAATGTCTTTCCTCAGTTCTTCATGAGGCTAACTCTGGTTCAACATCCAAATCTCAATTTAAATATCACCTCTTCAAAGAGGCCCTAGTACTAGGCACATTTCAGTTTGCCTCCTTATAAAAGGGGGATTCCTTAACCTTCATGAAAATTTATCATGCTACCTAAATCATCTAATCTAAAGTAGACCCCTATGGTAGACAGAATGACAGCTCCTGAAGATGTCCAGTTTCTAATCCCCAGAACCTGTGCATATCTTAGGTGACAAAAGGGACTTTGTAAAGGAAATAAACATTCAGAATTTAAAAGAGGAATATTATCCTGGATTATTTGGGTTGGTCCAATGTATTCCCATGACCCCTTAAGACAAAGTCAGAAGAGTGGAAGAGAAAGTCAGAAGAGTTGGGAAGACAAATGAGGCAGAAGAGGAGAGATTTGAAACATGAGAGGGACTTAAGCTATCATTGCTAGTTTTGATGATGGAAGACAGGACTGTAAGCCAAAGAATGCAGGTGGGAATGGCTCTCAGCTGAAAACTAACAAAGAAATGGGGACTTTAGACCTGTAATAACAAGAAACTTAATTCTGTCAACAGCCTGAATAAGCAAGGCAACAAATTCTCTCCAAGGGTCACTAGAAAGAAACAGCCCTGATGACACTTCAGTTTCAAGCTGGACAGGCTAGTGTCGAACTTCTGGCCTATAGAACTGTGAGAGCTACTAAATTTGTGATAATTTGTTACAGCAGCTATAGAAAACTAATTCAGCCTCTCTGTTATTCTCAAATCATATCACTCTACTTTCTTCATAGCTCTTACCACTTTCAGATATAAAAATGATTGTTTCTTAATTACTTGTTTGTTTTCCCAAACCCCTCCCAGTCCTCCAATTAAAACATAAACTTGTGGAAGGGGCCTTTTCTGTCTTGTACACTGTTTTGTTGTCAGTGCCCAGTGCATGACACAGAGTAGGTACACAATAGATACAAGTAAAGGAGTCGATTGTCTTTATTTTATTTCATAAAATTTTATGTTTGTAAAATAAAATTGTGATTCATTAACATGCAAATAAATATAATTTGTAAATCCTCTTTATGACATCCAAAATAAATAAATTCACCAATGAAAAACCTACTTTCTTTTTGTTGTTGGCAAAACTTAGGTCTCATTTTTTGGTTCAGGAAATAGAGTCATCATCTCTATGAGTTGCTTAGTACATTACCTTATGGAAGGAGTGAGGAGAGACTCCAGACCCTGCAGACCAGGCTGACATTAAGAGCTCTGGTCCCCAAACTGCTCAATGAGCAGTCACTGGTAGGGAAACTCACTAGCCAATCACGTGGTCTTTGGCGAACATAATAACTCATTTTGTTCTTGACACCCTCCCGAAGCCTCATCTGATTGGTCTGTTGAATAGTATATCCTTTGGACAGATTCTGGACTGAGTTAATGGAAGCTGTGCCATATCCCAGGGGTATTATTATTTGATCTTGGGGATATTAGTTCCTTTGAGTTCCTGATAATTTGCTCCTTGGGGGTCAGTAATTGCAGACCATTGGAAGTAGGGTGGGAGTGGTTCTGATGCTTTTTGCACTAATAAAGGAATTACTGCTTACTCTTTGCTTAGTGCTGCAGAGATTTTACTAAAGGGGTACAGCTAATACGATGTTGCCGGGTATTAGAAGCCCAGGTCATTCCTGTGAGCACCACGATTTAGCTCCTCCATTGTGGCTTAAGTGTTTCCCCCAGCCTCCCCACCCACCTCCCTCATGTACTTCAGCTACCTCTTCTATAGCAGCTCCACTCACAGATTTTTCTTTCAGTTCCATTTCAGGTTGCCAAGGGAATAATTTCAGGGATATAGTAATGTCTGGTATCTGGATTGTCTCTATGGGATTAAAAAAAAGCATATGGTTGGGAACTTCTGAGAGACAAGACAATGCTACACCACAGAATAAAGTGTTATTTCTTCTGGGGAGATGCTTCCTGTCAGGTAAACACCAGCAAATCAAAAAACAATTCTGTAGAGGATGATTTTTGCCTTTCAAAAGATGAAATTATGAAGGCTAAGAAACAGTATGCACTCTGCTGAGAAAACCTAAAAAAAATTGTTCTGCAAAATATGTATATTTTATGTGTGTTATGTACCCGTGCGTGTGTATCCATGAAGTGGTAATGATGGCAATAGTGGCAGATGTCAAGTCCCAAAGTGTCCATTTCACTTGCTGGTGTTTTAGCATCTGTTAAAAATCTCAACAAAGATCAACAGCTGTCAATGTGCGTGTATTTAGGCTTCTGCGACATGGTCTTTTTCCTCCTGCAAGTTTCCCTGACTTTGGACTGAAAGGCATTTGAATCAGCTTTTATGACTGTACAGCCTAAAGGCATTTGGTCCAGGTACAATAAGGAAAGTGGATACTGGGGATATTTGGTTTGTTGTGTCTAACTGGACCTGGTGGCACCGAGGGTGTATTCTGTCAGCTGTCCACTACCATTGTATGCCACTGAACAGCTCTCAGACATGACTGCTTGGCTGCTCTTCCTCTGGGCTGCACTTAGCTCAAGAATCCAAGCAGTTTCAAGGGTTACATTTCAGTAGTTTTTATCATCAACGGGTCACCTATTGTTTCAAATAAATCACATTCCAGGATGCCTGAACATGGATATAGGCCCTTATTTCCTCTTGTAGGCTGATAACAATAAACAATTGATTTTCTGTCCAGAGCTGGGTACTCCAGTGAAATTAAAAAAAAAAAAAAAAGAGTCATATCTCTAGGAAAATAATATTGTAATCGTACTCAGCCCAGGCTCCAACACAAACCATGCGTTTTATGTCTCTGGCCCTCACACAACCTGGAATGGGCTTTCATTTCCTCTCTGTCTGTTCATATTCCACCCCCTTTATAGTTCTGGCTGTGATCTTTACAACACTTGTGAAGTAAGAAAGATAGGGTCTAGGAGGCCCCATTTTACAGAGGAAAAAATTGAGTTTCAGAAATTTCAAGTAACTTGGCTAAGGTCTCATAGGCAGTAAGACAGGGGCATGGTGGTTCAGTGGTTCTTGCCTTCCAAGCAGGTAGACCTGGGTGTGGTTCCTGGCCAATACATCTGATGTGCAGCCACCACCTGTCTGTCAGTGGAGAATTGCATGTTGCCATGATGCTGAGCAGATTTCAGCAGAACTTCCAGACTAATATAGACTGGGAAGAAAGGACTGAAGATCCACTTTGGAAAATCAGCCAATCATTCATAAACCCTATGGATCATAATGGTACAATCTGGAGATGGTACAGGACTAGGCAGCAATTTGCTCCGTTGGGCATGGGGTTGGTATAAATCAGGGCTGACTTGCTGGTGGCTAACAACAACAACATAGACAGTGAGTGGACTGATCAAGGCAGAGCTGGTTCTGTGTTCCTGAGGAACCTGATGATAACCTCTCTGTCACTTGTTTAGGTGAGAAACATGAAGATGGAGAGACATACTACGTTCACATTCATTCATAGTTCTAAAGCCACCTTTGCTTTATGAAATTCACCCTAATTCTCAAGGATTTTCAGAACCATAATCTGGCTTGAATCTGTCCAACCTCCGGTTGAGAAGTTGCAACAGCAACAATGTGAGTGGTTCTAGCCCCATTTTGCAGATAAAAATATTTCTGAAAATTTACATAATTTGGCCAGGATCAATCAACAGTAAGTGGAAGAGGCAGAAGTGAACCTAGATTTTCTAATCCAAAATCCATTGACACTGACATAACTGTCTTCTCTTTCTTCCTTTCCTTCCCCCCTCATTCATTACTTCTTTCTTCCCTGCCCCCTCCCCAGCATTTGTGTTATGTGACACGGGATTTTCTTTCTCTTTTTTATCATAGGAATAGAGCCTGCCTTCTAATAACCGGCCCTCACTGGATATTGGTTGAATGAGTGGCATGAATGAATGAATGAATGGATCCATCCATCCATCCATCCATCCATCCATCAATCAATCTATACTGCCATAGCTCTGATTATCACTATAACTTAAGGATCCTGAAGGAAGAGAGAACAGAAGGGACATATTTAGATGAGGAAGGGGATCTGACACATCCAAAATGTGGGAGCAAGTGGGAAGTAAGCTGAGAAAAGGCAGAATATCTGTGTGCAAATTGGAGGCAATAGAAGGTGCTGGGTCATTGAGGCTTCTTTCTTTTTCACCCACAACTGAGGTTTCTGACTACATTTGTGAACCCTCTGATGCATGGACCCTGGAGCATGACAAACCTGGGCTCAATGTTGGGTCACCTTTGACAAATTACTAATTTGTAGAGTTTTAAATTCCTTTTCCATAAAAGGGAATAATAATCTTTACCTTTCAGGATGTCATTGTTAATTGCCATTGAGTTGATCCTGACTCATGGTGCTCCCATGTGTGCAGAGTAGAACTGTTCCATAGGGTTCTCTAGACAGTGAGGCTTTTGGCAGCAGATCTCCAGGCCTGTCTTCTGAGGTGCTTCTTGGTGGTTTGAATCACCAGTGTTTTGGCTAGTAGTTGAGCACTTTACCATTTGTATGACCCCGCGACTCTTTTCAGGATAGTTGTGAGATAATGTATGTAAAGTAACCATTACAACATTATGCTTTTCCTAGTGATGGCCTTTAATTTCAATGCAAGTCACTGTGGGTATAACAAAAACTGCTTCATGGGGGAAAAATGAAGGAGGAAGGTGTTGAATATGGGTGGGATAGAAGGCACCAGAAACAAATTTTTCCTACTTGTCAGTTTTGCCTAGGGATAAACTTTGTGAGAGTTGCTGCTATTTAGTCATCTTTAAAAATCCTTCAAGTCCTTGCCAAGGGCACAGACTCCCTTTCCAATCCCTGGTATAATGGAGCCTGCACAGCACTCTCAGATTGTTTGGGTATCTACTTGACTTTAGGGTCAACATCTCATGGGATAAATCACAGCAGCACTAGATCAATTGTCAAGGTTTGGCCGACTCATTTGAGAGACTGGATTCATGTTGTGCCATTTCTTCTTCGTGTTGCAATTTTTTCTAAGGAATGTGGTGTCAGAATTTAGTACCTCATATTTTCTACAAATGATAGCAGTAAGCTAACAGTGTGATAGTGACAGTGCTTCATGTTGTGCAATTTGATTTGCTAGGATTCCCAGCTCTTCCCTTCTTTGAAGCAGCAGCTATCTGCAAAGATGAGATGGCATTCGCAGCTAATCACAGCATGGATGGTATTTGTGCTCAGGCATAGACTCTTTTTGGATGAAACATATAGTCTTTGGTATTCATGTGGCTTTTGTAGCTGTAATGAGGAGAGACTCTTTCTTAGGAAATGTTTTTTAAATGTTAAAAAAAAAAAGATAGCATTTATTGGAGATATTTTAGTTTTCTTTTTTTTTTTTTGGAGGTTCCTGTAAACCAAAGACTGAGAATGTAGCAATACTTAATCTTGTGTCAGAAACTAGTTTTGCCTTCACCTGTTTGTCTTCATTTTAAACTTTTATAGATGCTACATCTTACTGTATTTAACCTCAAACTTAAACTGACCTCTCTTGGCTCTCTTTGAGGGCTTCTGATAATCGCAATTGCTGCCTCTCTCAATTTGCAGATTTTTGCAATTTATCATCTTTGCATCTTCTAACTCGGGGTCACCAGTAGACTGGTATTAACTTATGACAGTTTTCACTGTTTCATAATAAAATGAGAAAAAAGAAAACAATGTAGCAATTTTTTGTAAGGGAAATTTGTACAATTTATTCTTCTGAGAGTGTGTCCCACTACATTTTGATGTTAGAATGACATTTATTATATGAATGATGTATATAATAGATGACCTTTGTTGTTATTTTAAATTCTTTTACTTGGTGTATGTGGTGGTTAAGTTTGTGTGTCAACTTGGCTAGGCAGCTGGGTGTAGTATTCCACATGATGAGACTGGTAATCAAATCCATGGTGGAATCTACTATGAGCAGTTGAGTAGCTGCCCTTGGGTATGTGGTCTGCTTCCCATACATAAGAAATAGCTTTGGGAATGGTCTCCAGCTTATGGCACGCTTGGACCCTGCATGTAGCCGTGTCCTTGTTCAGCAGCCTGCCATGCTCTGCCGACCTTGGGACTTACAATGGACTTGAATTAATGACCTATCATGTGGTTTGGGAACATCGGGACTGTGCCATTTTATTTGTCAACCTTGGGATTGTCAGGCTCAGCAGCCAGTTGCTGCCTGAGTGAAGAGATGCCTCTAGATTCATTGGGCTGGGAGCAAGAGGCAGAGCTAAAGCCCAAGGTCAAGGGGCTTTCACCCAGCCCCTAGAGCCTGGCACTTTGAACTCAGAGTTAAAGCTTCCAAATTGTAGGAATAAACTCTTGTTTGTTAAGCCCATACCATTTGTGGTATATTCCTGTCAGCATGGCACTAGGTAACTAGAACAGTATAACACACAGTTGGTGATGTTATATTGGTCACCAAAGTATGTTCTTTTATACTATATTGTTATGTGAAATATAAAAGCTTGGAGGCAACTGTTCTAGATATTTGTTCCTTAAGCCCCATGTGAGTGGCTATGGCTTCAT
The DNA here is from genome assembly GCF_000298275.1 of Orycteropus afer afer. Lineage (NCBI taxonomy): Eukaryota > Metazoa > Chordata > Mammalia > Tubulidentata > Orycteropodidae > Orycteropus > Orycteropus afer. The sequence goes on along the minus strand of NW_006921791.1, from coordinate 5,516,825 downwards.
TTCTTCATTTCGGCAATTCCCATTTGGAAGTTCATCCCCTTCATCCCTCAGTTGACTTCAGGGATGCCAGGGAATTTTCTGCCATCCACTGGCTAGCACAGGAGGTGTACTAATTGGACCCGAAGGAGGAAGAGCCACACTGCATCCTCCAGTGGTTCATCATTGTAGAGTAACTTCATTGTTTGTATTCCTTGTCTGTTTTT
>NW_006921791.1:5474813-5508938 GCF_000298275.1 Orycteropus afer afer | reverse complement strand
GCAAATTCTTCCACTAATTGTCGTTTAGTCCACTTGAATATCCTTCCGTTCAAGGCTCAGGGGTCCAGGATTATCTTCTGTGTCTGTGTTAATTGTTTCTCTTTTCTTTGTTGAAGAGGGTCTGTGCAGTCTTTCTGCCTAGTCTGCCATCTTACTGGAACCAAAATTACATTTTTAACTTTTTTTGTGATGTGGGTGAAACTTTACAGAGCCAATTGGTTTTCCATTTAACTATTCAGACACAATTTGTTCTGTGACACTGATTGCAATCCCCACAATATAACAGCTCTCTTCTCACTTTCTTCCTGTGTTTACCATTTCCATTCATTCTTCTTTCCCATCCCCATCTGCATTCTGAGCTTTATCTCTGGGCTAATGTTGCCCTTTTGATCAAGTATGATTGATGTTCTAAGGAGTTATTAATTGATTTTCCAAATAATAAGAATAGTTACTTTTCTTAACCAGACACATTGCAAGATATTTTTCTTAGTTTAATAAACTTTTACTTTTGTTTATTTTTAAATGTATGGTATGTTGATGTTTTTATGTTGTAAAATCTATACAGCATTTCTTCTTTCTTGCTTGCTTCCTTTCCTTCCTCTCTTCCTTTATCCCTCAGTCTATTCTCTCTCTTTCAGATTATAAGTTCTTTGATATCCATAGATCCTATATCATCAATTCTCAATATTCATGGTAGTTACATTTTGTAAAGTCACTCTGAACATTGAATCAAAAAGTACTAAACTACTGTTCCTAGGGGAAATATAGAGATAGGTTCCTGTGAGTCTCTGATCACAATATTTTTGTCAGTGCATAATCTTGTTTATGTGTATTTCTAATTAAAGACAACCTGTAAAATATATATTGTTACTTCATTCACATAAAACTCACAGCCCAGCCCTATAACTCATACCTGAAGGAAGGTTCTCTAACAGATAAGGTTAAGGTCTTTCTGCTTTTAGAAACACTAGATAGCACATCAGCACAATGTGTAGAAGCCATTTTAAACAGTGAAATCATTAACAAAAAAATATGAAAATATGAAAAACATTGTAACCTAAAGCAGGTCCATGCCTGGTGCAACTCTCACCAATCAGGAACCACAATAAGGTGAGGGACAGAGCTTTATTGTTTCAGCATGCCAAAGGAGACAGAGAGGCATCTAACCTCAGAAACTGTCTGTCCTATGGTAGTGGCTTGCTGCTTTTATAGTTTGTTGAGCCAAGAAGTTGATATTATCACAGGTTTAGATACATGTTAAACATATACAAACATTGTAAGAATGCACAGTTGTAAAATGTTCCAACATCTTCTCATTATCATGTAAGCACATTTCATTATCATTCTGATTCCTGTGTATTCCACCTGGCAGAGTCCATGTGTATAGACACTGTATATGTTGTTGAAAAAAGGTACTTGCAAAGAATAAGTCATTTGTCTTGAAAAATTCTATCACGAGATCTCCAGCATCATTTCTAATACACAGGAATCAGATCAACTACATCTGTGGAAAAAGGCAGTGGAGAAGCTCAATATCTACAGCCTAACCAAGCCCAGGAACTGATGGTGGAGCAGAAACATCAACTGCTCATATGCAAGTTCAAGTAGAAGCTGAAGACAATTAAAACAAATCCACAAGAGCCAAAATATGACCGTGATTATGTCCCACCTGAATTTAGAGACCATCTAAAGAATAGATTTGATACATTGAACACCAGTGGGTGAAAACCAGATGAATTGTGGGATGACATCAAGAATATCATACATGAAGAAAGCAAAAGGTCATTAAAAAGACAGGAAAGGAAGAAAAGACCAAAATGTATGTCAGAAGAGACTCTGAAACTTGCTCTTGATTGAAGAGTAGCTAAAGCAAATGGAAGAAATGACAAGATAAAACAGCTGAATGGAAGATTTCAAAGAGCAGCTCAAGGAGACAAAGTCAATAATAACAAAATGTGCAAAGACCTAGAGTTAGAAAACCAAAAAGGAGGAACATGCTTGACATTTCTCAAGCTGGAACTAAAGAAAAAATTCAAGCCTCGACTTGCAATATTGAAAGATTCTATGGGCAAAATACTGAATGATGCAGGAAACATCAAAAGAAGATGGAAGGAATACAAAGAGTAACTGTACCAAAAAGAATTGGTCAATATTCATCCATTTCAGGAGGTGCTATATGATCAAGAACTGATGGTATTGAAGGAAGAAGTTGAAGCTGCACTGAAAGAAGTGGCAAAAAACAAGGCTCCAGGAATTGAAGAAATACTCATTGAGATGTTTCAACAAACAAATGCTGAGCTGGAGGTACTTACTTGTCTGTGCCAAGAAAATTGGAACCTGGCCAACTGAGTGCAAGCGCTCCATATTTGTATCCATTCTGAAGACAGGTGATCCTACAAAACATGGATTATCAAACAGTATCATTAATATCACATGCAAGTAAAATCTTGCTGAAATAATTCAAATACAGTTACAACAGTATATTGACAGGGAAATTCTAGAAATTCAAACTGGATGCAGAAGAGGACGTGGAACAAGGGATATCATTACTGATGTCTGATGGATCTTGGCTCAAAGCAAAGAATACTAGAAAGATGTTTAGTTGTGTTTTATTGACTATGCAAAGGCATTTGACTGTATGGATCATACCAAATTATGGATAACGTTGAGAAGAATGAGAATTTCAGAACACTTACCTGTGTTCATGAGGAACTTGTACATAGACAAGGAGGCTGTTGTTTAAACAGAACAAGGGGATACTGCATGTTTTATAATCAGGAAGGGAGTGCATCAAGTATGTATCATTTCACCATACTTATTCAATCTGTATGCTGAGCAAGTAATCAGAAAAACTGGACTATATGAAGAAGAATGCAGTATCAAGATTGGAAGAAGGCTCGTTTGCAACCTGTGATGTGCAGATGACACAACCTTGCTTGCTGAAAGTGAAAATGATTTGGAGCACTTACTGATGAAGATTAAAGACTACAGTTTGCAGTATGGATTACATCTCCACATAAAGAAAAAAAAAATCCTCACAACTGGAGCAATAAGCAGCATCATGATAAATGGAGAAAAGACTAAGCTGTCAAAGATTTCATATTACTTGGATTCATGATCAACACCAATGGAAGCAGCATTCAAGAAATCAGATGATGTATTGTACTGGGCAAATCTGTTGCAAAAGAGCTCTTTAGAGTGCTAAAGAGCAAAGATATCTCTTTGAAGACTAATGTGCACCTAACCCAAGCCATGGTGTTTTCACTCACCTTGTATGCATGTGAAAACTGGACAATGAATAAAGAATACAGATGAAGAATTGACACTTTTGACTTGTGTTGTTGGTGAGGAATAGTGAAAGTACCATGGACTGAGACAAGAACTAACTGACCTCTCCTGGAAAAAGTGCAGCCTGATGGTCTTTGAAAGTGAGAATGGCCAGACTCTGTCTCACCTACTTTGGTTATGTTGTCAGAAGGAACCATTTCTTGGAGAAGGATATCAGGCTATACAGATAAACACATAAACACATGAGTTGATCAGACAGGGATCAGTGAATAGAGCTATACTCTAGACCAAGGATAGGCTCAGCTGAGGCTAATCCTGTACAGACACCAGTGATACAAAATACCTGCAGTCCTTACAGAAACAATAGAAGACAGACGCAGAGTAATCCCTCACAGACATCCCAAGACTATGGGAGAGAGATCCACTAGAACTACTACCTCAGGACCATGGTACTGGGGTACACCAGACTCAATTGGCACAACAAAATACATAAAAGCATTGCTCCACGTCCTACATTGGTGAGTAGTGACTGGGGTCTTAAAAGCTTTCAAGCAGCCATCTAGGATGCAGCTAATGGTCTCCTACCATCGGAAATGAGGAAGAACGCACACACACACACACACACACAAACACAAAATAAGGGCATTTAGAAGCAATCAACCCTAGGACACGATGGCCCTCGAGACCAGAAGAACCAGATGGTGCCCAGCTACCAATGCCAGCCACTCAGGAAAGGATCAAATCTGGAGTTCCTGAATAGAGTGGGAGACAAAACGTGGAACAAAATCCAAAAACTCAGTAATGACTAGAATTACTGGTCAGATGAAGTCTGGTGAGACTCCCAATACTATGGTCCTGAAATACATTTGGCGCCTGGAATAAAACTCACCCCCAGGGGCAGGCTCTCCGCCCAATGATTAGCGATATGTACACGCAGACCACTCAATCTAGAATGCTGCATCCACACATTCAGTGGTAATACATCCCCTAAAGCAATAAATCATGGGACACCAAAGGACCAACATTCAAACTAAGGAAATGCAGGATAAACAGGAGTGCATAATTATGAGGGGCACAGGGGGAGTGTTGCAGGGTAGGGAGGGGAGGAGACTGGGTTAGGGTTGGACATGGCGAATGGGGAATGATACTAAACATACGCGTGACTTTGAATGTAAAACGAGCTCTTAAAATAAAAAAGAAAGAAAAAAAAAAAAAGAGTGTAATACTTAAGACAGAGCTTTTCTTTTACCAGTTAAGTTAAAGTAATGTTCTGTTTAAAGACTTCAAGGGATATTTTTGGTTTAAAGTTTAAAGATTATCCCAGGGCAATATTTTCAGGAGTATCATCTAGCCTCTATGGCTCCAGAAAATCTGGAGTCTATGATAATTAGAAATTCTCCTCTGCATTTTTATTTTGGGTGAACGTTTACAGAACAAATTAATTTCCACACAACAGTTCATACACATTTTGTTTTTAAAAAATTAATATATAACAAAAACAGGAATTACAACCTTTTTATGAGAAAGCAGAACAAGCACGATGCATATCAGTAACTTTGAATGCCTGGCAGTTTGCCTCAAGATGGTACTAAATAGACCACAAAAAGGACACTTATTTACAGAATGAGAGCTGAAACAAGAAGACAGAATGTTGCCCTGTTTGACCATAGCTGGGAATGTATGTGTTGGGTGACTCAAATTTTCCACCGCCCTGCGAACGTCTATGAATGACTATGAAAATGCCAATCAATAATTTTGGTATTACAAATAACTTTTAGCAAGTAGGCAAATTCTCAAATATGGAATCTGGAAACAATGAAGATCTACTCAATGTATTTATCCATGTTTGCTACCACTTTATCTATTGATTATATTTTGTAACCCTTTATATTTTATCTGCCTCTAAAGTGGGTTTTGACCCATATGTGAATCTTACTTCATGCTTACCCTAATTAAGTTTTTTTTTTTCCCCCCCCTAATAATTTATTTGTTTTACTTGGGAGCTCTGGTAGCATAGTGCCTAAGGCACTTGACTGCTAACCAGAAGACTGGCGGTTCAAACCCACCAGCCACTCCCAGAAGGAAGGTTGGGCAATCTATTTCAGTAGTGATGCCGCCTCAGCAACCCAAGGAAGGGTCGCTATGAGTCGAGTCCGACTTGATGGCACATAACAACAACATTTGTTTTATTCAGTAAATTGTTAAATAGAGCTTTCTATGTACTATAGCCTGTTTTAATGTCTTTAACTATATTGTTGTTGTTGTTATGTGCTGTCGAGTGGGACCCGACTCATAGCGACCCCTCCTTCGGTTTACTAGGCAGTATCACTACGGAAGTAGATTGCCCATCTTCCTTCCGAGGAGTGGCTGGTGGGTTTGAACCGCCAGCCTTCTGGTTAGCAGTCAAGTGCCTTAGGCACTATACTACCAGAGCTCCTTTAAATATATTAATTTATTTAATTCTCATAACAGCCTTCTGTGGAAAATACTATTACTATCCCTATTTTACTGATGAGGAAATTAGTCAGAAAGAAGTTAAATAATTTGCTCAAGGTCACACAGATCCTAAGTGGTGGAAACAGGATCACACTTGAGGCAATTCTCTATCACTGGATACTGCTTCCCTCAAATTTAAATGCCGACTTTGTTGAATGCTAACTATTTGTAAATATTTGGGTCGATTTCTGAGTTTCTTCCCTATTGTAACAAGCACTGTGTATTTTTTCCCCTAGCACCTCACTCATTCGCTTCGTAACTTATTTCAGTATGAGGTATTCTATATGCATCTATGTTATTATTCTTTTAAAAACATTTCCTTGCCTTTCCTTACTTTCCATTTTTCTAGATAGCCTTAATTTTGCATTAAAAATTAATTGGAATTTTGATTGAATTGCATAAAATTCATAAATTAGTTTGGAAAGAATGTATATCTTTTTGACATTGGGTCTTCTGCTATGGAATATGCTTTCTTTCTTCATTTGTTCATATCTTTTATAGTGCTGATAGAGTTCTTACTTTTAATCATTTTAGTCTCAGATACTTCTTGTTAGGTTTATTGTCAGATATTTAGTTTTACTATTGTGAATAGCATATTTTTCCATATTTTTCTAATTTTATTATTTACATATAAGAGAACTATTGCTTTTTATGTTTATATTAATAACAATTTTAAAATTAGTGTATTTTTGCCTTATTTTCTTTTTTGGTAGGCAATCAAGTGATACTAGAATAATATCAATTTTTACTTTCAAAAACTTTATTATGTGTATGTGTCTATCTTTCTGGCTTTCTATCTACCTATATCATCTTATTTTGTTGTAGATCTGGAATAATACTGCCCTTAGTGATCCTTCTCTTTTCCATAATTTCAGTGAAAATGCTACCAGTGATTTTCTGTTAAGTATGCTATTGGCTTTGAATGTGAATAGATATATTTAATCACATTAAGTATTTCTCTTTCCTAGTATGTTAAAAAGTTTTAGCAAAGGTCTGTTTGGCATTTATTGACATGATCACAGTGTTTTTCTCTTTTGGTGTATATTTTTTGATGGAAAGAGTCCTGTTCTTAGATTAAACCTTACTTTATTTCAATGTATGCACTAATGTTTAATGCATCACTATATTCACTTTGAAGGAAACTTGGTGGTGCAGTGATTAAGCTAACCAAAAAAATTGGTGGTTTGAATCTACCAGCCATTCCATAGGAGAAAGATGTGGCAGTCTACTTCCATAAAAATTTATAGTCTTGGAAACTATATGAGGGTGTTCTACTCTGTCCAATAGGTTACTGTGAATAGCAATTAACTCAATGGCAATCAATATTTAATTTACTAGTATTTCACATATAATTTTTATATCTATATTCATAAAAGAATTCTACATGTAGTATTTTTTTTTCCACCTAACTTTACTAGGGTCTACAGTGTATACTATCTTTGAAATATAAATACGAAAATGAATTCCATCTTTTCATGTTCTCTGAAAATACTTATCTGGCATAGAAATTATTTGTTCCTTGACAGTCTAGAAACCTTATATAAATTTCCGGAGCTGCTACATTTTTGAGAAATAATTTTTGAATAACATTTTAAATTTCCTATATAGCTTTTTGTCTGTTTCTCATGACTGAATTTTAGTGATTCATTTTCTTATAGAAGAGAAATGTATATTGTCTAAATACAAACATCAAGAATGAAACATATTTATTGATCTTCTTTACATAAATCGAGAAATTTTGTTTTCTTCTATCTTTCTCTCTTCTAGGTACTGTGTGTATTTTCACCTTACATAATTACAAAACTGTTATTTTTTACATTAAATGTTTCTGCTTCCAATAATTATATATGATAAACCAAAAAAATCCCAAATTCACTGCTGTTGAGTTGGATCTGACTCATAGTGACCCCTCCTTGGGCTTCTGAAACAGATGCATCTAATTAATAACAATATTTAGATTTCTTCAATTAAATGGTTTTAATACCTTTTGCCAATCTTTTATACCAGGACTTTCCCCTTTCTTAGAGATTTTTCCTTTATTTCTTTGTTAAAGGCCTAGAGTGCAACCCTGAATAAGTTATTCAGGAAAGACATGCAGATGTTCTGAAATCTTAGCTGGGTATAGAATTTTGAGTCATACACTTTCTTTTAACTCTAAAGTCACTGATTCTTTCTTTCCTAGTATTTGATGTTCTGGAAGAAAAATTAAGGATAAGCTAATACTTTTCTTTCTTTCTTTCTTTTTTTTTTTTTTTTGGTTAAAAGAAACCTGTCTCTCCTGCTTGGATTTTTAAAGGAAACTTTATCCTAAATTAAAAAAAAAAAAAAAATCAGGTTTTGACTTGAGTATTTGAATCTTATCAATTTTAACTGATACATAAAATGTCTTTTAAGTGTTTGAATTTGATTGTTGCTTTAGCTCAAGAAATTTTCTTCTAGTGTAGTTTCTAATATAGTATAATTTCTTTTCCATTTGTTTTGGTTTCTTCCACATATGTTTTTATATATTTAGCAGTTCCTTTCTCTTTTGTTTTGCACCCTGGCCTTTTATGATTAGCTTTAAAATAACTATTTTTTTCAAGCAACATCTATGTTTTAGCATGTAGCAGTATTTTATTATTATTATTATTATTTTGCTCAGTAATATTCAATTGTACAGCTATCTTTTTTCATCCATTTATCATTTGATGGACATTTGGGTTTCCATTTTTTGGCTATTATAAATAATGGTGCTATGAACATTTTATACATCAAAGAGTGGACATATGCTTACACTTTTCTTGGTTTTATACCTAGGAGTGGAATTGCTGGGTTTCGTGATAACTCTATGTTCAATGTTTTGAGTAACTGCTAGAAAGTTTTCCAAATCAGTTGTACCCTCTTACATTCCCATTATAATAAGGGTCCAATTTTTCTACATTCATCCCAATACTTCTTGCTGTCTTTCTTTTTTAAATTTTAGCCATTCTAGTGAGTGTGAAATGGTATTTAACTGTGCTTTTGATTAGCATTTCCCAAAGAACATTTGATGATGATCATTTTTTCATGTGCTTATTATGGCCATTTGTATATCTTCTTTGGAGACCTTTGCCCATTTTTTTTTTTTTTTTGTATTTTTATTGTTGAATTGTAAGAGTTCTTTGTATATTCTGCATACTAGACTCATATAAGATACATGATTTATGAATATTTTGTACCATTCTACCAGTGTGTGCACCACATGACCCTAATATATGCATTATGGAGGTTAATCTGCTTTACCCCAAATCAATAGATTTAAGTGTTAATAACATATAAATACTTCTTAGCAACATATAGACTAGTGTTTAATCAGACAACTAGGTATACTATAACCTAACTAAGTTGACATATAAAATTAATCATCATACCATACCTTTATCTTTCTTTGGTTATAGTGTAAATTTGCTAGAAAAAACTTTTAAGTAATATTTTTATAGGAAGAAAGAGTGGAAGCTAAATTTTCTGGTTCCTTGCTTAATAGAGTGTATCTTTATTTTTTATTCACATTTGACTTATAGTTTGGATATGAAAGTTTAAAGTAAATGTTAAACTTTTGTCCTCTAGTATCAATTGTTCTTGATTTAATGTCTAATATCAAAATGATTCTTGTTTCTGTGTAGGTATCTATAGCTTCCATTCTGGAATTTTTGTTCATTTCATTTTCATATTATAAAGTTTTTGCTTTTTAATATGATTTTTGATTCAGAAATTTAGAACAAAACAATACGTAAAAAAGTACACAGCTTCCTTTAAATCTTTTTCCCTTATCCATTCAGTACCATCTCCCCATCCCTAGTTATTTTAATGATTAGTTTTACCATGTATCCCTGAAGTTATAAAATTTCATCATAGATTATTTATAAATATGAGTCCTTTTCCCCTAAAACTTTCAGGCACTTTGTAGACTCTCAATCTAAAGTTTAATGCTTTTTTTCAATTCTCAATTTTTTTTCTATTATAAAAAATATATTCAGTCATCTACTTTTATTTTCTCTTTATGCAATTCATCTTGAAAATACGGAATTTTCTAGGTTGATCCTTTGTGTCTCAATTTTCTTTTCTATATTTTCCATATCATTTTCATTTTACTTTATGTTTTGAGTTTTTCCTCAGCTCTGTGTTCTAGGGAATTAATTTAGTCTCAGCCACATAAAATTTAATATTTTAGATTTAATCTTTCTACTGAGCTTTTTATTTTGGTATTTAAAGTTTCTTATTTTATTATTGCTTATTGTTTTACAGCAGACTATTCTTGCTAAACCGATACAATACCATGTTGTATTTATTAATAAATAAGTTTTTTTTTTTAATTTATCTCTTATTTTATAAATTTTTCTTCTTTTTTTTAATCTGGGAAAATTTCTTTGTCTTGGCTTTTGTCTTTCATATATATCTTTTTTAAATATATGATAACAATTCATTGTAGTTTTTTATTTATAAATAAAAACTAGGTAGCTTTCACAGGTTTCTTCTATAATTTTCTTTCTTCTTCTTTTTTTTTTTTTTTTTAAATGTATTGTGATTTGGGTGCACATATACAAGGCAGATTTGCTTTACTCTCAACAGTTCATGCACATTTGGTTTCATGGCCCTGATTAAAATCCCAACAATAAAAATCTTTCCTATCATCTCCTCCCTGTGACTACCCCTTCCCTGTGCCCTTCTTATCTATGCATTCCTGTCTGTCCAGCTTTCCCTCTATGCAGATGCTGCCATTCTGATGTCTCATGGTTGATTGATCTAAAGGGTGCATCTCCCTGGGGTAGGTGTAGGCCTGCTTGTTCCGCTTGTAGGCCTTTCAACTATTTGGTTGAGATCTAACCCACAGAAGTGAGTCCAATTCTAGGCCCAAAGGATAACCTGGGGCCATAGTCTCAGGGGTTCCGCCAGTCTCTAACCAACCAGTAATTCTGGTGATCTTTGTGCTTTTGAATTTTGCTCCACATTTTTCTTCCCACTCTATCCAGGATCTCCAATCTTGATCCCTTTCTGAGTGGTTAGCACTGGAAGCCGGACACCATCTACTATTTCTTCTGGTCTCAAAGCCGTGAAGGCTGAGGTTGCCATGACCCATCATATCTTTGGACTAAATGTTTCCATATAACTTTGATTTTCTTCACTTTTCTTTGCTTCAGATGAGGGGAAACCAATAGTTGCATCTTAGATGGCTGCTTGATAGTTTTTAAGATCTCAGTCTTACTCACTAAAGTAGGATGTTCTTCTACAATTTTCAATGTATATTTTCCCAGCAGGTCTCTCCTTTGAATGGGATAATCTATCACAGCCTCTATATATGTCAATGGGTAAATTTATAAGTATAGTGGGTGTGTTGGGAGGGTGTGCTGAAGGCAAGTTGACTGGCCTATTGGAAATAGCCAGCATAAAAAAGAGCTCTATCCTGGTGTATTTAAAATATTTCTGTCCTAAATAGAACTCTTTCCTTTTCTCCATCTTGCCCCTTACATGTGACAGAGGCAAGGAGTTAATACTCCTTTTAGGTGCCAAACCTCTAGTAGATTTAGATCATTCTGTGTAGTTGGTTTGATTTATTTATCTCTTTGGTTTTGCTGTATGATCAAATGCCACTGCTGCTAGTTAATCTGTAGATTAGCAGGAGTGGTTTATTGATTCTATAGACATTCCTTAAGCTAATTGCCCTAATTACAACCCAGCTCACCATACTAGCTGGGAGCCTCTGCTGCTCTGGTGGGAAAAATGACTTCCACTTCCGGTGCAATTTCCCTTGGATATGGTCTCAGCCATTGCGTCATTTGCTCTAGCTCATCCATCAATGCAAACCTAACTACTGTCTTCCAGAAATCTAACAAAATATTTGTTTTACTTATGGATTTTGTTCCTATTCTTTAAGTGTGGATTTATGTACTTTGGTGAATTCTAACTACCATTGCAATAGAATTTTGAGAGAGAAGAAGGAAAATGCATATGCCAATTCACCATTTTGAAAAGAGAACTCAGTGGGTGAAGGGTTAATGGGGGACAGAGGGAAATAAACATTTGGAGAACAGGGAATTGCATGGACTTTTATGTAGTAAAGGCTGGTGAGTAGTCATTCAACAGAAGGAGACATTCCAATAGGGGAAATGAAGTAAGAAGGCCCTGAAAGGAGTGTGGAAATGATCCAAAGTCAACTCACTGGAGTGGACCAGAATAAGTTGGTCTTAGTGGTTAATGAAGGAGTCCTGGTGGCACAGTGGGTAAAGTGCTTGGCTTCTAACCCAAAGGTTGATGGTTTGGACCCACCTGCCACCCCACAGGAGAACGATATGGCAGTCTGCTTCTGAAGAGATTTACAGCTTTAGAAACCCTATGGGACTGTTCTACTCTTTCTTCCAGGGTCACTGTGAATTGGAATTGAATTGACAATAGGCTTGGTTTGGTTTGCTAATGGGTAATGTTCTTTCTTGTTTCTTCAATATTCCTTACCCAACTCCACATCATGAAGATTTTGCCTTGATAAAGTAATTATTTCGCTTAACTGGTAAAACATATTATTGCATCTGAAGTAATATAGACCTTCATATCTTCCTAGAAAATATGGCAGGTAAATTAGCTAATTATTGTTTTCAATGTGCTATTCAAGGTTTTGATTTAGAACTTAATTGTCCTGCTTTAGGTGCTTCCCATTTTTAACTGGGTCCATTTGAATAAACTTTGTGTTCTATCTTAGTATTAGCCAAAGGAAGATTAAAAAGTAAGCTGAAGAGTTTAGTAGCTTTGTAACAATAGCATAAAATGTGGAATAATGAACTGTAAATGTATCTAATTACATAAATAATGCATTTGTGTAATTGTCAAGTAAGGGGTGTGCTAATGAATCAATTATTTTTAATTGTAGGATGCTTGATTGTTTCAGAAATATAATTGATTGTAATCAAGAATCAATTAAATGTTGATAGTAATTATGTTTATCAAGTTTAAATACATGACATCATTACACTGTAACTGCTTCAGGAAGAAGAAACTAGAATGAGGTTATTATAAGTGAAGGAAAAATAGCTCATATTTATGCCAACAGCTTGACAGTGGTAGGACTGCACAGTAATGAGGTAAAAAAGGGAAACATATTCTTCAAGGCTTATCAGTTAAGGCTGATGAAGGCAAACTCCTCCAGCTGTGAGCTCATCAGATCCCTGAAGCTAAGCAGGTTTCAGCCTGTGGTGAGTGTCTGGATTAGTAACATTTAAGATTAAAAAAAAAACAAAAAAAAAAACAACGCAGGTGCACTGTAGGTGCAGACATGGCCAGGCCCTCACTGAGTATTGTTTTTGGTGAAAACTGTGTGGCTGGGATTCCCTGATGACTTCAGCTCTTTTGAAGTGTGTGTGACACTTGTCTTAGGCATGCTGCTAGGCCCGAGTTGATGTGAGACCCCTTGACTCTGCTAAATTCACTGTGGATTATCTAGATGTTGTAGAAATGAATGTTACTCTGTGAGAATGTACTGAAGTGAATGTCCATTGGTTGTAAGACATTTGTCTGTGAGCTTCTGTAGGGTTGAAATTGTGTTTCATTCATCTTTGTATTCCTAATGCCTGCCATCGTAGGCACTTATTAAATGTCAAATGAATAAATAAAATAATTGTTCATTAATCATTAACTAATTAAGATATTGCTCCTGAGTCTCTACTTTTGTTCTCTAATTGTTCTTGATTTACTCATACTGTCCCACTCATTAGTTCATTGATTCATTTATTCAAAAAATATTTATTTATCACCTATGGTGTGCCAAGAATTGTTCTACAGATTTAAGATTCATTGTTTAAGAAGGTAAGGTAGTTTTTACCTTCATGAAGCTTATAGTAAATAAAGAAAAACAGGTGATTAAACTAGTAATTACAATTGGATGAGACAAATATGATTGGGTAGAGTGGTACAGGGTGCTATGGAAACACAAAGAAGGGGTGTTTAACCTAATCCTGAGAGGCTTACTAGAGGACACAGTTAAGTTGAAGCTGGAGAAATGACTTAGGTGAAAGGAGGGAAAAAGTGTTCCAAGCAGAGGTAATTCCATGTGCAAAGGCATGGAAGACTTTGTGTGCTTCTAAGGAACTGAAACAAGCTTGGTTTTACCGGAAGGGTTATGCTGGCTACAACAGTGGAGGAAGGACTGTTGTTGTTGTTGTCAGGTGCTGTCGAGTCATTTCCGACTCGTAGCAACCCTATGCACAGCAGAACAAAACACTGCCTGGTCCATGCCAGCTCTGCTATCCTTGTTATATTTGAGCCCATTGCTGAAGCCACTGTGTCAATCCATCTCATTGAGGGCTTTCCCCTCTTTCGTTGACCCTCCCCTCTACCAAGCATGACATACTTCTCCAGGTAATGGTCCCTTCTGACAACATGACCAAAGTAGGTGAGACAAAGTCTGGCCATTCTCACTTCCAAGGAGCATTCTAGCTGCACTTCCTCCAGGACAGATCTGTCAGTTCTTTTAGCAGTTCGTGGTACTCTCAGTGTGCTTCACCAATACCACAGCTCAAAAACATTGACTCTTCTTCGGTCTTCCTTGTTCATTGTCTGCATGCATATGAAGCAATTCAAAATACTGTGGCTTGGGTCAGGCACACCTTAGTCTTCAAGGAGACATCTTTGCTCTTCAGTGCTTGAAAGAGGGCCTTTTGCAGCAGATTTGCCCAATGCAATACAACTTCTGATGTCTTGACTACTGCTTCCATTGGTGTTGATTGTAGAACCAAGTAACATGAAGTCCTTGACAACTTCATTCTTTTATCCATTTACTGTAATGCTGCTTATTGGTACAGTTGTGAGGATTTTTGTTTTCCTTATACTGAGGTGCAATCGATACTGTAGACTGTAGTCTTCAATCTTCATCGGTAAGTATTTCAAGTCATCCTCACTTTCAGCAAGCAAAGTTGCGTCATCAGCATATCTCAGGTTGTTAATGATTTTTCCTCTAATTCTGATGCCATGTTTTTCTCCATATACTCCAGCTTCTCAGATTATTTGCTCAGCATATAGATTGAATAAGGATGGTGAAAAGATAGAGCCCTGATGCACTCCCTTCTTGATTTTAAACCATGCCATGTTCCCTTGTCCTCTTCAAATGACAGCCTCCTGGTCAATGTACAGGTTCCTCATGAGTACAATCAAGTGTTCTGGAATTCCCATTCTACTCAATGTTATCAATAATTTGTAATGATCCATAAAATTGAAAGTTTTTGCATAGTCAATAAAACACAAGTAAATATTTTTCTGGTATTCTTTGTTTTTAGCCAAGATCCATCTAATGTCAGCTATGATATCCTGAGTTCCATGTCCTGTTCTGAATTCAGCTTGCATTTCTGGAAGTTCTTTGTCAATACACTGTTGCAAACACTTTTGAATTATCTTTAGTAAGAGTTTACTTGCATGTGATATTAATTATATTGTTTGGTAACTTTCACATTCTATGGCATCACCTTTCTTTAGAATGGGTACAAATATGGATCTCTTCCACTCAGTTGGCCAGGTAGCTGTCTTCCAAATCTCCTGGCATAGTTGAGTGAATGCCCCCATGCAGCTTTTGTTTGTTGAAACATCTCAGTGGGTATTCTGTCAATTCCTGAAGCCTTGTTTTTTGCCAATTCCTTCAGTGCAGCTTTGACTTCTTCCTTCAAGACATTCGATCTTGATCATATTCCATGTCCTGAAATGAATGAACAATGACCAATTCTTTTTGGCATAGTGACTCTGTGTTCCTTCCATCTTCTTTTGATATTTCTTGCATCATTCAATATTTGCCCAAAGAATCCTCAATATTGCAACTTGAGGCCTGAATTTTTTTTCAGTTATTTCAGCTTGAGAAATGCCAAGCATATTCTTCCATTTTAGTTTTCTAACTCCAAGTCTTTGCCCATTTCATTATAATAATTGACTTTGTTTTCTTGAGTTTCTCTTTGAAATCTTCTTTTCAGCTCTTTTATCCTGTCAAATCTGTTTATAGGAAAGTTTCAGAGTCTCTTATGCAACTATTTTGGTCTTTTCTTCCTTTCTTGTCTTTTTAATGACCTTTTGCTTTCTTCATGGATGATGTTCTTGATGTCATCCCATGATTCCTCTGAATTTTAGTGATTGATGTTCAATACATCAAATCTATTCTTTAGATGGTCTCTAAATTCAGGTGGGATATATTCAAGGTCATATTTTGGCTCTCATGGACTTCTTTTAATTGTCTTCAGCTTGAACTTGAATTTGCATGTGAGCAGTTGATGGTCTGTTCCACAATCAGCTCCTGGCTTTGCTTTGGCTGAAGATATTGAGCTTCTCCATTGCCTCTTGCCACAGATACAAATGCAGTGCCCTGCTGTGGAGTTGGATCTCACTCATAGCGACCCCTCCTTGGATTTCCAAGTCAGTATCACTACTGAAGTAGATTGCCCAACCTTCTTTCTGAGGAGTGGCTGGTGGGTTTGAACTGACAGACATCTGATTAGCAGTTAAATGCCTTAGGCACTGCTCCACCAGCCACAGATGTAGTAAATCTAATTCCTGTGTACTTCATCTGGCAAAGTCCCAATGTATAGCTGCTGTTTGTGTTGTTGAAAAAAGGAATTTGCAATAAATAAGTGCTTGGTCTTGCAAAATTCCATCAGGTTATCTTCAGCATTATTTGTATCACCAAGGCCATATTTTCCAACTACCAGTGATTCTTCTTTTTGTTCCAACATTTGCATTCCAGTCACCAATAATTATTAACACATCTTGAATGCATGTTTGGTTAATTTAAGACTGCAGAAGTTGGTAAAAATCTTCAAATTCCTCATTTTTGGCTTTGGTGGTTGATGTGTAAATATGAATAATAGTAGTATTAACTGGTCTTCCTTGTAGGAGTATGAATATTATTCTATCACTGACATCATTATACTTCAGGATAGATCTTGATACATTCTTTGTGACAATGAATACTACACCATTCCTCTTCAATTTGTCATTCCTGGCATGGTAGAACATATGCTTGTCTGATTCAAAATGGCCAAAAACCATTCCATTTCAGTGCCCTAATGCTTAGAATATTGATCTTCATGTGTTCCATTTCATTTTTGACAACTTCCAATTTTCCTAGGTTCATACTTCGTACAGTCCATGTGCTGATTCTTAATAGATGTTTGCAGCTGTTTCTTCTCATTTTGAGTTGTGCCAAATCAACAAATGTTGTTGTTGTTGTTATTATGTGCCATCGACTCATAGCGACCGCTCCTTGGGTTTCTGAGGCAGTATCACTACGGAAGTAGGATTGTCCAACCTTCCTCCAATCAACAAATGGAAGTCCCAAAAGCTCTACTTTACCATATAATTAAGTTTGGCTCTACTTTGATGAGGCAGCTCTTTCTCATTGGTATTTTGAGTGGCTTCTGCCCTGAGGGACTCATGTTTTGGCATTGTATTGTACAATATTTCAGGGCTATTCATAAAGTTGTCCAGTAATATACCAGACAGTGTTTTGCTGCTATTCATAAAGTTTTCACTGGCCAATTATTTGAGAAGTGGATGGGCTCTTCCTTCCTCTGAGTCTGTCTTAGTCTGGAAGCTCCACTGAAACCTGTCCACCATGGGTAACACTGCTGGCATGTGAAACACCAGTGGCACAGCCTCTAGCCTGACAGCAACATGGAAGGCACCATACTATGACAAACTGACAGACAAGTTTGTCTTCCTTAGTTGTTCCAAACCACTCCTCTCACTTTCTGGTCTACCCACCCCCCAGCCACTCCAACACCTGCCTTGCCTTCCACGCCTGGGGCCACTCACCCAGCCTCTTGGCACTCCCAAAAACCTGTCTTGCCTTCCATGCCATGGCTCACTCACTTGGCCTGCTCCCACATGCTCCCAAACACCTGATTTGCCTTCCGTGCCCTGGCCCATGCTCATCTGGACTGACCCTGGGTGCTCGCAAACACCTGCCTTGCCTGTACGTCCCATGCAAATTTAGGGTCCCTAATATATGGCATAAATAGACTATCAAGCATAACCCAAATGCACAAACAGCAGAAGAGAAACTAGATGAATGGGACCTTCTGAAAATTAAATTTTTATGCACTCACAAAGACTTCTCCAAAAGAGTATAAAGAGAACCTATAGATTGGGAAAAATTATTTGACAATGACATATCTGACATATCTCTAAAATTGATAGAAAACTCAAACACCTCAACAATAAAAAGAGAAATAATCCAATAAAAAATGGGCAGAAGACATGAATAGACACTTCACCAAAAAGGATATTCAGGTGGTCAACAAACACATGAAGAAATCTTCACGATCATTAGCCATTTGTTGTCGTTGTTATGTGCTGTCGAGTCGGACCTGACTCATAGTGACCCCTCCTTGGGTTTCTGAGGCAGTATCACTGTGGAAGTAGATTGCCCAACTTTCCTTCCAAGGAGTGGCTGGTGGGTTTGAACCGTCAGCATTCTGGTTAGCAGTCAAGTGCCTTAGGCACTGAGATGTGAATCAAAACAACAATGAGATACTGTCTTGACCAGCTCCAGTAACAAATTTCAACAAGACAGAAAATAACAAATGCTGGTGGGGATATGGAGAGGTTCAGACTCTCATACACTGTTGGTGGAACTATCAAATGATACAACCACTGTGGAAAGCAGTATGGAAATTCCTTAAAATCTTGGAATTAGAAATACCATTTTACCCAGCAATTCCATTACCAGGTATATATATTGTAAAGAAGTGAGGGCCAGGACAAGAACAGATAAATGCACATCCATGTTCATTGCAGCACTATTTGCAATAGTGAGTAGATGGAAACAACTTAAGTGCCCATCAATAGAAGAATGGATAACCAAACTATGGTACATACAAACAATGGAATATTATGCAGCCATAAAAAATAACATAGAATCTGTAAAACACCGCATAACATGGATGATGTGAATGAAGGCGCTCTGGTGGTGTAGTGCCTAAAGCATTTGATTGCTAACCAGAAGGCTGATGGTTCAAACCCACTGGCTACTTCTCGGAGAGAAGATTGGACAATCTACTTCCATAGTGATACTGCCTCGGAAACCCAAGGAGGGATCATTATGAGTTGGATCCGACTCCATGGCAGTGAGTTTGGTTTGGGTTTTTTGAATGTAGATGAACTAGGAGGATATTATGCTGAGTGAAATAAGTCAATCACAGAAAGACAAATATTGTTATCAGTCTGTTCTTATAAAAAGTCAAGGAAAGGTTCATATTTGGAAGGAAATTTTCTTTGTTGGTTGCCAGGTAGGAGGGGAGGAGAGAGGTCACTGTTAGATAGGTAGAGACAAGTATTGATTTGGGTGAAGGGAACGGCAATGTACCAAATGTGAATGCCTGGTGGCATTGAAGAAGAGGAAGACACAGAGAGCTGCATGGGAGGTACAGACAACTAAGATGAACCCTTTTGCATATACAGTACTACGTTGTCAGTGACAACAAACATTGATGTATGGGTGGATAGATGGGTAGACAAGTTGAACAATCAGGTATGTCTGTGCAGGGGTGGGGAGTGTGCCCAAGATCATGTATAGGTTGGTAGACAATGTTTCTACAAGTGTATTTGTATGTTCTGTAAGAATTTCCAGGTGTATAGAGCTGACAAGTGACGAGGTTGTAGTCACTTCTTGGCCACATCCAGCTCTGCAGAGGGAGTGAGTAGGTGGACCTGTGCCCTCAGGACCATGGTCACAGGGGACATCAAGCTCAATTGGCATAACATACTACACAAAAACATTGTTCCACATCCTACTTTGGTGAGTAACAACTGGGATCTTAAAAGCTTGCAAGTAACCATCCAGACACAATGATGGGTCTCTCTTTATCCAGAGCAAAGCAGAATGAAGAAAACCAAAAACCCATGGAAACAATTAGGCCAAAGGACTGGTACACAATGTGATCCTCAGCCTATATGACTGTGAGATCAGAAGAACCAGGTGGTGCCCAGTTACAACTGTCAACCACTCAGGGGAGATCTATGTAGGAGATCCTGGATAGAGTGGGAGAACAATGTGAAACAAAACTCAAAATCATAAAAAAAACAAAAAAAAAAGGGACCCGGTTTGCTGGTCTGATATAGCCTGATGGAACCCCTGAGACTGTGACATCTAGCTGCCCTTCAGGTCTGGAATTGAAACCACTCCTGCAGTTTCCAGACAAACAAAAGACAAGCGTATGAGGTGAATATTTGCATTAGGTAGATACATTCCTTGGAGTGATCAATCATGGGATAACAGAAGGGCTGTGTATGCATAGGAAGACAGCTCAGGAAGCAGGAATGCATGGGAGGGAAGGACACAGGGAAGAGATCACTATGGGGAGGAAGTGGGAAGAGAGCTGTTGCATTGTGGTAAACTGTAGTCATTGTCATGAGATAAAGTGTATGCTGTATGGAAAATGAATTTGTTCTGTAAATTTTCACCCAAATCACAATAAAAATTAAAACAAACAAAAAAGAGTATTCCATGACAGGACAGTAAAGGATCAAAAATTTTGGAGTAGGAAAAAAAAACTACTGTTTTTTCTTCCAGAAGGAAAAATAAAACACAGTTGAAAACCACTAATCCATTCCAATTTCATATTCTCGCCATCAAGCTTCAGGGTCTGTCTTGTATCCTCTAGCTTCAGAGCTCTTGCTGCCTTATCAAGAGACACTCTAAGTTTGAATACTTTATTAGAATATTCTTCCAAATATCCTCCTATTTGTGTTATGGAGTTCCCTAAAAGAATTCTAATTTATTTTTCTTTCCTTTTCATGATAGATGTTTAGGAGATTTTAGGAGTCTTTTAGAAGATCAAAGGTCTGTGGGTGGTACAAAAGGTTTGTGTTTGGTTGCTAACCAAAAGTGGTACAATGGAAGAAAAGTCTGGTGATCTGTTTCCATAAAGATTACAGAAAAAAAAAATCCTGTGGAGCTCAGTTCTCATTTGTAACACATGGAGTTTTCATGAGTTGGAATCATCTTGAAGGTGATGGATTAGAAGATCAAGCAATCTGAGTGTTTATGTGCTTGAGGTAGTGTTGGCACTCTGGAGGATCATAGTTTAGTACAGGAATGAGTCTTAAACAGCATCTCCCAGAACTCCCCAATTTTAGAGATGAATAACCAGGTTGAATGAGGTATCTGTTTTAGAAGATTTACTTTCAGGGAACTTGCACTCTAGTAGGAAGCAGGAAAAAAAACACACTGCTATGGAGGTCCTATGTTGTTGTTGTTGTTGTTGTTATGTGCCATCGAGTCAAACCCGAATCATAGCGAACCCTCCTTGGGTTTCCGAGGCAGTATCACTATGGAGGTAGGATTGCCCAACCTTCCTTCCGAGGAGTGGCTAGTGGGTTTGAACCGCCAGCCGTCTGGTTAGCAGGCAAATGTCTTAGCCACTATGCTACCAGAGCTCCCTGGAGGTCCTATAGGGTTTCCAAAGCTGTGATTTTTACAGAAGCAGACTGTCACATCTTTCTGCCACAGAGTGTCTGCTGGGTTTGAACTGCCAAACTTTTGGTTAGCAACCCAACACTTAACCACTGTGTCACCAGGAAACAGAAGACATGAAGAAATTAGTAGGCATTGTGTGTTTGTGAATAATTAACCTGCAAACTTGATGGTACATGCTGATGGACTTCAGAGAAAGAAGATATGAATGGGTTCTTGAAGATCAGTGAATGCTTTAGGAAGTTCATTAGATGACTTTGAATAATGCATTGGTTTTAAGCAGGTAGAGAAGATGGAGCCGACTTTCAGTAAGGGGGAAAATTGTGGCTGGTCCTTTTATTTCTGAGATTGTGTGACCCTTTATTTATTTGTTTATAACATCTTCTAGGATTAGCCATTTATGTTACAGGCATTCTACATATAGGCAGAAATGTTTTCTGGGTGATATTGGAGTGGGACAATCTCTTAAGAATGTTATGTAGATTTTTTGGATCATCCTCTCCTCTGTGGCTGAGTCAGAGGTCTCTGTCCTGTTCCCTGACACAACATTCATCACAAGGTTTTACACTGTTTCCTTGCCTGGATCTATATGAGGCTCTCCACATTTTGAGAGCAGAAACCATGTGTCACTTTCCTTTTGTAATGATTGGTGGGAAGGGGTATGTGAAATAAACTGATCTATAAAAATGTTAGCTCAGTGTCTCCCAAAGCAGTCCAGGAAATATCAAGTGGTAAGTGCTTGTTAAAAAATACAAATTATTTGGAACACCTCCAAATAAATAAATCAGAATCTCAGCTGCACAGTGCCTATACTTTGAATATTACTAAAATCCGTTGATTTTTGAGATCATCTGGCTTAGCTAGTGGAAACTGTTCCCAGTATAAGTTATTCCAGAAATCTTTAAATTTCTGCTAAGAAATGTTGTCTGTAGTATCAAATACCGGGCATACTGCCATACAAAGTAAATTGTTGACAGAGTGAATTAGCATACACTCACATAAACAAAAGCAAGGACACACACACTGTATATTACATTGGTGTTACAGGTCTTCTAATTTCCTGAGAGGGGATGATGAGAACCACCACTAGCCTGAAGTTGATTCCTGTGAGGTAGAGATCAGACACACCTCCGTTTTCCAAACTTTTTACTAATTCTGACACTGACTACCCTCCCCACTGCACTCTCTACTTCTCTACTGGGGTGAAATGGTTACAAGGAACTCATAGACCATACTCCCAATTATATGGTTTATTAGAGAAGTAACAGAGTGCAAGTTGGGAGCAGGATCATTTTGGAATTAGCAGAAACAACACAGGATGTATTTCTTCAGTCAGGACAGCCTCCAACCAAGACAGCTCTTGGTTTCTTGGCTGTGCCTGCAGGCCTTGTTCTGGACCTCTGCTAAATAACTCCCCCACCTCCACTCGCTCAGGTAAGTTCACAGCTCTTTTGGCTCTCTCATCAAGATTCTGGAGGCACTCCATCCTACTAGCAAGCCTCATTCCCAAAGACACTCAGCTCTCTCACTCCATGGATCAGCAAGCCCACTGCACCTATTGCACCCACCTCACTCCACACATCTCCCCAGCCCACTGCAACCTTTTGGTGCTGATGTCTTGGTTCCCATCACTCGTAATATCTTGCATAGCCTCGTGCTTCCTATGGCATCTCATGCCATCTCCAGTGTTACAACTGTGTTTCCAGGGTCACTGCAGACCTTAGCTCTAAAGGATGGGTTCCTCTCTGGCTTTTCTTCTTGATGGTAGTGAAGTCCCTCAACCTCTGTGAGATTGGCTTTTTTTTTTTTTTTTTTTTTTTTAATAAGCCTACTTCTCCCATCAAGACCACAAATGGACCAATCCCCTTGGTAAGCCAAAACCAAAAAAACCAAACTCACTGATGTCGAGTTGATTCAAACTCATAGCCACAAACCCCTATTGGGTTTCCAAGGCTGTAAATTTTTATGGAAGCAAACTGTCTCACCTTTCTTCTGTGGAGTGGCTTGTTAGGCTACAGTCACCTAATTTGCACAGTAACCTATTCAATTTCTTTGTAAGATTATGGCCTGGGAGATCATCTTGGCAGAACTACAAACCAAGGACCAGAAAAGCCACATGTAAGAGAAACCCATTGCACTGTACACACACACACACACACACACACACACACACACTGATTGGATGTGGAGTAAGGAGTTGTAAGAGAGAGGCTGGTCAGAAAAAGCTTCAGAACCATGAAAGTTTTCATTGACATGATTTTCCTAATATTAAATACTGCTTCAACATGACCTTGGCATCAGGTGTGTGGAGAGGGTAGAGCTTTACATTCAGAATGAAATTTCAGGAAAATTTAAATTTATTTTTATTTTCTTGATGAATATGATATTTTATCTAATTTGTTTTTTCCCATCTGGTGATGGTAGTACTACTTCTCAGCTGTGTCATAACTGTGATTGATTGTATTTTCCCTTCACTTTAAAAACACTTACCTGTACTGTCCAAACTGGGTTTCATTTTAAAATTTCTACTTGTATTTCTGTTAATTTCTGAAACTATGAGGTGATTTCTCCATCACTCTGCTGTTTCTCATGGTTTAGTATAATATACATGTTTTCTGAATGTGCTGTATTTATTTAATAGACAATCAGTGAGTATTCTTTTTTTAACTTTTTTAATTGAAATATAATTTATATACAGTAAAATACATAAAACTAAAAGGACATGGGTCAATGCATTTTTTTTTTTTTGCAGTGTTCCTTCCCCTTCCCTCCCACCCCTGGCAACCAACAAAGAAAGTTTCCCTCCATATATAAACCTTTCCTTGAACCTCTACAACAATGAACTAATACTATATTTGTCCTTCTGTGATTGACTTATTTCACTCAGCACAATGTCCTCCAAGTTCATCCATGTTATGCGGTGTTTTGCAGATGCTACATTATTCTTCTGGCAAAGAATGCTGAAAGTACCATGGACTGCTAAAAGAACTAACAGATCTGTCCTGGAGGAAGTGCAGCCAGAATGCTCCTTGGAAGCAAGAATGGCCAGACTTCATCTCACCTACTTTGGTCATGTAAGAAGGGACCATTCCCTGGAGAAGGATGTCATGCTTGGTAGGGTGGAGGGTCGACGAAAGAGGGGGAGGCCTTCAACGAGATGGATTGATATGGTGGCTGCGATGATGAGCTCAAGTATAGCAGGGATTGTGGGGCTGGCGCAGGATCGGGCAGTGTTTCTTTCTGCTGTGCATGGGGTCGCTATGAGTCAGAAATGACTCGACGGCACTTAACAACAACAACAACATTATTCTTTAGTGCTGCATAGCATTCCAGTATGTGTATGTACCATAGTTTGGTCATCCACTCTTCCACTATAAATCTTAGAGATAAGTCCCTTGCCAGATACGTAATTATCGGCAAATATGAATTTGTTGCTGTCATTTTTGTTATGTGCTTTTTCGAGTGTCTATTTCTTTTCTCCATATAATTTTCTGTGCTGAGCTTGTTTTGTCTATGAATCGTGTTATCAATTCCTTCATTGCTGTTGTTTTAGTATTTGCTGATTATTTATGCTGGTCCTCTTTTTTGATGTGAAGGTTTATTATTTTTGAGGTTACCCTGTGATTTATAGTTTTCTTCCCAAGTTTAGAACAGTCCATTCTATCTTGTAGTTGTCTTCACTTCCTTACCATCTAGAAGTTCTGTAACGACACAGTTTTTTCCCTCTTTTTGGTTTGTAGTTGTCCTCATTTGTCATTTGATGACTCTGGTTTGGATACTTCTATAGCTGGGTTGGTTTCTGGGTTATATCATCATGTGTGTTAATGGTCAGTTGTTGTTGGCTGTTGTTGCTTCACTGTCCAAAGGACTCCCTTTAGCATCTCTTGTAAGGTTGGTCTAGTTTTAACAAATTTCCTTAATTTCTGCTTATCTGGAAATGTCCTAATTTCACCATCATATTTGAGGGACAATTTTGCTGGGTACATAATTCTTGGTTGGAAATTTTTCTCTTTCAAGTTTTATATATACCATCCCACTGTCTTCTCACCTGCATGGTTTCTGTCAAGAAATCTGAGCTTAGTCTTATTGGTTGCCTCTTGTAGGTAACTTTTTGTTTTTCTTGTGCTGCTCTCATGATTCTTTCTTTGTCTTTGGTTTTGGTAAGTTTGTTGATGATATGTCTGGGTGATTTTCTTTTGGGGGTCTATCCTGTTTGGGGTTTGTTGGACTTCCTGAATGGATATATTCTCATCTTTCATCACACCAGGAAAATTCTTTTTCAACAAATCTTTGACAATTTTCTCTGTGGTTTTATGTTTCTCTTCCTGTTCTGGAATTCTGGTTACATGTAAGTTATTCCATTTGATGGTATCCCACATGAACTTTAGGCTTTCTTCATTTTGTTTTGATATTTTTTCTGATTTATCCCTTTCCAAAGAAGTGTTCAGGTATTTGCCTTCAATCTCCCTATTTCTGTCTTCCATTGATTCAGTTCTGCTCCTTTTCACATTCAATGTCTTATCTATTTCTGAGAATTTAATATTAATCTTCTGGATTTCTGTGTGTAGATTTTGTATCATTTCTAATTTTTCATTTATTTTGTCATTTTCTTCTTGTGTTGTCTTTCAAAATTGTTCTAGGGTTTTCTCTGTATTTTCCTTGATCTGTCTCTCAATTTGTTGAAGACACCTAAATAGAATTCTTTTGAATTCCTTATCAGGTAGTTCCAATGCTGCACCTTCCTTAGGGATGTGTTTTGGGTCTGTACCCTGGTCCCTTGTTTCTTCTGCTTTCTCTTGCTTTTTTGTGTGAACTGTGATGCTCTGTTGTCTCCAAGGCATTGTGATGGTTTTGTGTTTATATTTAATTGGTGATTGTATGTTGGAGTGACTTGCCCACAATTTTCATTTTCTTTGTATGTTATCTATGCAAGTGGGGTACTGTGCTCCTCTATTCACTAGTTGACAGCACTTATATACTCACCACCTGTCTCCTTTCCTGTTGTCAGCCTCTCATATGTCCTTGCCAAACTTGGCAAGCAGAGCCTATTCTTAGGTCCATGGAGACCAAATGAAAATGCTATCCCTTTAAAATCCAAAATTGTTGCCACTTGTAAACATTCAAAATGGCTGCACCCTCAGTCACTTTAAATATCCAAATTGGCTGCTGCATGCAAACAATCAAAATGACTGCATGCCCTGGACAGCAGAAAATCAACAGCTGAGGTTGTCTCCCTCCTTGCTTTTTCCCTTCCTAATCATAGACCATGAGCACAGTTGTTGCTGGAGCCCTGGGTGACCAGGGTTGATCTTTAGGTCAAGTCTCAGGTCCCAACACGACTTGGAAATATTCAGGCTGTTGGTCCCATCAGAGTAGCTGACAGTCCGCAGCTCCGGCCATCTCTGTACTCACTGTTTTTGTTCAGGTTTTTCCACTAGTTGGTGCCTAATCTACTTCTGCATAGTTCCCTCATAGCTCAGGGCTCCAGGATTATCTTCTGTATCTCTGTCAATTGTTTTTTCTTTTCTTTGTTGAAAAAGGTCTGTGTCACTTGTCTGCCTATTCCTCCATCTTACTGGAAATCCTTCTCTGAGTTCTTGCAACTACCTAATTAATTCAGCAAATGTTTATTTAGTGTTTACTATCTCCTAGGCATGTATTTAGCAAAGAATAACAGAAGTCAATATGACAGTCTTAACTTTTTTGGAGCTCACAGTCTAGTTAGAAGAGAGATGAATAAAAAAAATCATGGGAAAATATGTTGTAATGTATGTGTGATCTGGAGCCCAGAGGAGTGGAAAACAAATTCTGCCTAATGTTGGACAAAAGCAATTTTTAGTAAGATTTTGGGCCCTAAGTGGTGGTGGTTGGGATGTCTTGAAAGAAAAGTGAATTTGACTGATAGTGGAGGAGAGTAAATATTGAAGGCTGAGGAGATAGCAGTTATAAAGTTCCTGGACTCTGGAGAAAGACATGAAATGCTCCATGCTTCTTTCTCCTTCATTTCATTATTTCATAATATCTGACTGTGGCACAAGCAGTACTCACAAGAGTGGGATGGAGGGAGTTATGGGCCAGATGACATACAGCACAGGATTAGAGAAGTTCATTGGTTAGAATGTGTTTGAC
Source organism: Orycteropus afer afer (assembly GCF_000298275.1). Lineage (NCBI taxonomy): Eukaryota > Metazoa > Chordata > Mammalia > Tubulidentata > Orycteropodidae > Orycteropus > Orycteropus afer. The sequence goes on along the minus strand of NW_006921791.1, from coordinate 5,481,574 downwards.
CATTTTGCATTTCTCTGTTCTCTTTGTGAACCCAATCATGTCACAAGAGTTTACAAGAGAGAAAATCTGGAGCCACCAGCAGAAATGGACCTTGAGATGTGGTCTGGATGATGGGCAAGATTTGGGTGGACAGAAAAAAGATGGGCATTTGTGTTGGTATACGTGTAAGGGAGGGCTGAATTTCTCAACAAGTAAGGGAAAAAGAAAAGTCTCAACTGCTTACCACGGGCATGGGTTAGTGTGTGTATGATAACCCAGTCTGGCCATGGAAAGAGACTGGGACCACCATAGGACCTCACAAGGAAGAACTTTGCCTATATAATTTTTAGTATATATGTAATCTTTTACTTAATCTTGTCAACCTTTAGACATTATTGGTGATAAAATCTACATAACTAATCAGGAGATGTGAAGAGACCAGAGAAAGCTTTTATTGAATATAAGTAGTAGATAAAGATAGATAGGGATATTTGGGGCAAAATATGTAGGATTTGAATAGTAAAAGCCATGTTGGTCCATAGTCAATAGTTAGTATTAGTGACTTTTGTTAGGAGGAATAATATATTTACTCTTGGCAATTATGTGATGAAGCCATATTTATAAAACATAACATAACATGACATGACATAATATAATATCATATAAGTAAATAAATTTAGTCAGGGGCAAATTAGGTCATACCAGGTCTAGCAAAGGTATACTAGCATTTCCCCTTCCACCGAAGTATACCAAATATTTCTGTGAATCAATACATAGTGAATAATACATGAAAATTCATTTTTCACAGGAGCAGGAAAGGAAATAAAATGTCCACTGTGAGACTACCTAGAGAAGACAAACTTGTATAAATAAAATATAAGTAAATACTAGTGAAAAAGATGTCATAAAGTCACAGGCATGAAGTGGTGATACAACAGGACTTGTATGACCCAGCCCTCTGCTTTTACAGATAAGGGGCTAAGGCCAATGACACTGAAGTGCTGACTCAAAGGAATGGGTAAAGACACAACATCAACAGTGACCTGAATGGTTTAAGTGGAGAAAGATGGGGGAAGATTGAGTTGTGTAATTGCCAATATCATTGTTTCAGTTTCTTGTGTCTTCTTGTCAGTCTAGCTGGTATTCCTTTATGTTATAAGGTTTTACCTGGATGATCACAGAGATATCATTTAGTGCTGGATGCATAGATCATCTCTGGGGTGAAATAAATGGTCTGGATAGATCTCGGGCCAGATCTAGTGTCACTAACATGCTATGAATAGTATGCTTTATTTATGTCTTTCCAGGCAGCATCTGAGATTTAATGAAAAGAGTGGTAGACTCTCTTCTCAATCTTTATGACTCTTACTTTTTCCCTTTTTTCCCCCCATGCTTCTTTCTCCTTCATTTCATCTACTTCATTGCTTCTTCTTGCCTTTTCTCTCCTTGTTCTTCCTTTCCCTTTGATCCTCACCCTCTTCCTTTCCACTTTTATTCCATAATTATTCTTTCCTTAAAATAAATAATAATTTAAGCAAATAGACTATTTCTGAAATTTTAACCTTATCTCTGAAGTTCAACACTCTCTTGTCTTTCTGCCAGAAATTTCCCTCTGCCTTTACTTTCACCATCTCTCATGATGATGTTGCTTTTGCAAGAGTAGGCCTATCAGTGACCCCATCCTGCTTCTCACAACATAATTCTCTAGGTGTGCAGAAGTAAAACACAGTCATGCCTAAGTAGAGTTAAGTCATCATGTGACAATAAAAAAAAAGGATTTCATTTTTTCTTTTATTGAATTGCATAACTTTTAGCTATAGCTGATAGTCTGATGTGTTGACTTTGATAATGCACAAACCTGAGCCATGGACATGACAGTATCAGCTGAAATTTACATTTATCTTTTTCATTGTGGTTTTTTTGACTCCTTTGGATAATTTTAAAGCAGAAGTTGGATGGCTTTTACATAGGCAGATATTTTTGTTTCAGTTCCTTGAGGGAATGTTGGCCCCAACCTTCTAATTGACTTCTAATAAAAGCATTTGATGTTTATTGTAATTAACAATACAGAAAACCCCCACTCCAGTTTATTTTCAGGGGATATAGTCTTATTTCTTTATTTTAACTTTTTATTGTGATTTGGGTATATTTTTAAAAAGAAAATCAGTTTTCCATTCAACAATTTGTAACATTTTGTTTCATGTCATTGATTGAGATTCCCACGAAGTAATATCACTCATCCCACTTCCTCCCTGTGTTTCTTGTTTCTATTCCTCCTTATTTCTTATCCATTTCTGCCTTCTGAAATTTGTCCTTGGTCAAATGCTGCCCTTTTGATTTTTAATGGTTGATTGTTCTAAGGAGTGCATACATCCCTAGTGTTATTGTTCACCTTATAGACCTGTCCTTTTTTTGGCTGAAAGTTGAGTCCTAGGGATGAGTTCAGTTCCAGGCTTGAAGGGTATGTGAAGCCTATAGTCTCAGGGTTTCTACCAGTCTCTGTCCAACCAGTAAGCTTGGTCTATTTTATGATTTTGAATTTTTTTCTACATTTTTCTCCCATTCTATCCAGGACCTTCTAATGTGATCCTTTTCAAAGTGGTCAGTAGTCCTAGTTGGGCACCATCTAGTTCTAGTCTCAGGTTCATGTGGTTCATTAGTCCTTTCAACTAATTGTTTCCATATGTCTTTGACTTTCTTCATTCTTCTTAGCTCCAGACAGGGAGATACCAACAGTTGTGCTTTAGATGGCCACTCACAAGCTTTTAAGACCCTAGTTTCTACTCACCAAATAGGATGTATAACATTGTCTTTGTGGACTATGTTTCACAAGTTGACCTTGATATACCCTGAGATTATGGTCCTGAGCTCTCAGGCCCAGGACCTCCTTCTCTCAAGGGGCTTGGTTATGGCTAAGAAGTTTTCATAACTTTGCCCAGGGAGTTTTATATTCAGGGCAGGTAATTCAATACTTACCAAAGGTGGATAAAAAACACTATTTGAAAAAGATTTCGAAAAAGAGAAGACTATCTATCCATTTATATCAGTGGTTTCTGATGTGTTACAAAATGAAAGCTCTTCTGTAACCTAAAAAAAATTCAGAGTTCTTCTTCACAGAATTGGTTATTCTTTTAACGTTAGTTGACTGAATAAACACATAAACCAAATTATCATAATTTAGTTATAGTATTAAAATGGATTCATATTTTATAAAATCAACAACACTTACATGCATTTTACAAATAGTGTATTATTTAGTCTGCAGACAAATCTTGGGTCACATATATTAGTGGATTATTGCATTAACTCCAAGTTCTCCCTGGGTGTGATATCTTTGAAATCTGTAGTTTCAAATCTGTTGCTCTAGATGCTTTGAAATCTATCTACAAACTAAGACACAACAATAAGGAGCCTTGAATGTGGATTGAATTTTATCTACCCTCCCTTCCCCACATGAAATTTTTACTGAATTTCCCTTTGTGGTGATCCTCTTGGCCTGAAGAATGCTACAGGAGATGGCACCATGACATCTATCAACTTTAAGAAAGTTGTTAAAGACATTATTTATTACATGGCTTAGGCAGGGTTCCGATTTGCCAGCAATAGAAGACATTCTGGTTAAGCTAAGATGAAAAGAAGCTTGGTAAAAGCATATTAAAAGAGGATTTCTGCTTCCAGCTATGACAGTAACTTGTACCAGACTCATACTCTCACAATAAAGAATCATAAAACTGCCCAACATTTATGAGGCAACTGTGTTCAGGCATGGACTGTGCAAGACTGTGATCCTGATAAAAAGAAAACTGATAAACTGTGTCCCATAATTGCCCTAGATTTTCATTTGATTACAATTTCCAAATGTGGCACAGCACACTGGAGTCCAAGCAAGCGTACTGGTCCCACTGAGCTGAGGAGGCAAAAAGCAAAATCTGAGGAAGTTGAAGAATCTGTAGGGCAAGACAGTAGAAAGAAGGATGCTATACAGAGAAGAGCCCATAATTGTGTCTGTGGGTTCTCCATGTGAACTAGGTAGAAATCTAAGAATGTAACAGATATACTAAAGGTCAAGCAGTACTAGGAAACATTTGTGCCCAAACAAAATGGATTGACTCTTTGGCATTTCATGAACACCTTGAGTATTCACCCAAAAGGATGAAGGAAAAAGAACAATATCCTGGAGTAAGGCCTATTTTAGAGTTTCCCCTAAAAGTATAAAACTAAGCTCTGACAAGATCTTCAAGGAAGACTGAGTTTCGTATTTGAGTCCCACCAAGTTAGAGTTCTGGTAGCATAGTGCCTAAGGCACTGGACTGCTAACCAGAAGGCTGGCAGTTCAAACCCACCAGCCACTCCTCGGAAGGAAGGTTGGGCAATCCTACTTCTGTAGTGATACTGCCTCAGAAACTCAAGGCGGGGTCGCTATGAGTCGGGGCCAATTCGACGGCATATAACAACAACAATAACAACAAGTTAGAGCACTTAGAAATAAATAAATAAATAAATAAATAAATAAATAAAACAATAATAATGACGTCAGCAAAAAAACAAGTTCAAGATGATTAGACTGTAAATGAACTGAATAATAGACTAAAAATCAGCACTCTTCAGAGGAATATAACAAAATGTAGTTTACCTATGTATCTTCAACAATGGCCAGTACAATAAGGAATAGGAAATATGACCTATAATCAGGGTAAAAATGTATCAAAAGAAACGGACTCAAGATAGCCTAGATGCTGGATTTAGCTGAGAAAAAAATTAAAACAATTATTACAAATATGTTTAAAATGTAAAGGAAAATGTGTTTAAAGAGTTAACAAAACATATGTTTACAGAATATATGAAGAACGTGGCATCAGGATTGGAGGAAGACTCGTTAACAACCTGTGATATGCAGATAACACAATCTTTCTTACTGGAAGTGAAGATGACTTGATGCACTTAGTGACCAAGATCAAAGACTACATTCTTCAGTGTGGATTACAGCTCAACACTGCTAGATAGGTAGAGACAAATATCGATTTGGGTGAAGGGAAGAGCAATGTACTAATTGTGAGTGATCAATGTGGTGGTACTGAGGAAGAGGGAGGAAAAAAAAGATACTATACCTTTAGTATGGATTACACCTCAACAGTCCCTGGTGAAGGATATCATGCTTGGTAAAGTGGAAGGTCAACAAAAAAGAGGAAGACACTCAATGAAATAAGATGGACTGACACAGTGGCTCAAGCATAGCAAAGATTGTGAAGATGGTGCAGGACCAGGCAATGTTTCATTCTGTTTTACTTAGGCTCACTATGAGTTTGAATTGACTCAATGGCACCTAACAACAACAACAACATGTTTATAGAATTAAGGGAAAATATGATCTTCATTAATTAGCTGCAAATCTCCCCAAAGTAAGAGAAATTATAAAAGAACCAAATGAAACTTTCCAAACTTAAAAACTACACCTGAAAAAAGATACATTATATGGTCATCTTCAAAGAGAAGATGGCAGAAGAAAAAGATCTGTGAACTTGAAGACAAATCAATAGGATTTATTGAATTTGAAGAAGAGAGAAAAAAATTAAAGAAAAATGAGAGAAACAACTCACATACAATAGGAGTCTTATAAAAAGGAGAATGTGACAAAGACAGGAAAAACATTTGAAGCCATAATAAGTGAAAAATTCCAAATTTGTTTTAAAAAATCTCAGAACTTTAACTTAGAGATGTAAAAAATTCAACTAACCCCAAACAAGATAAATACAAAGAAAACTGCCCCTAGCTATATCTTAGTTAGAGTGCTGAAAACCAAATATAAAGAAACAATTTTTTAAAAAAACTAAACACCCCCTAAAAAAAAGTAGACTTGGGGAGAGGTAATGATAAAAATTACTATCTTCTCATAAAAATAAAGAAGTCTAGAAAACACTGGAAGCACAACTTCAAAGAAAAAATCAAACCTGTCTATCTAAAATTTTCCATTCAATGAGATAACTTTCAAAACTGCACTGCAAAAATACATTAAAGAATATTTTTTATATAAATCTAATGGAAGGAAAGAAGAACACAAGAAACAGAAAATAAGTAGGTAAATATAACCAATATATATTTGTTTCTCAAAATTTTCTTGAAAGATAGCTAACTATTGAAAACAAAACTAACAACACCTTGAGGTGAAATTTGTAACATATATAACAGTGAAAGACAGAAAAACTACAGTACAAAACAAGGACTGTAGTGGATGGACAAATGATCTTACTATTATAAAGTTAATACTTTGTGAGGTGTGAAATTTTAAGAGGAATATGGGAAGTGTTAGGTGTAAAGTGAGAAATATGAAGGGTCAATGTGAAGTGTGAAGTATGAAATGTTACAATATTGACTCTAAATAGACTTTGATAATACAAGGATATATATTGTTAGTTCTAGAGAAACAACTAATACTGATTAAAAAGAAAAAAGAGGAATAACTAAGAAGCCAATGCACCAAAACTCACTGCTGTTGAGTCTATTCCAACTCATAGTGACCCCTCCTTGCATTTCTGAGGTGGTATCTCTAAAAAAGTAGATTGCTCAGTCTTCCTTTCAAAGACTGGCTGGAGGGTTTGTACAGCCAGACTTTTGGTTGACAGTCAAATCCCTTGTTGTTCTTAGGTGCTGTCGAGTCGTTTCCAACTCATAGCAACCCCATGCACAGCAGAGCGAAACACTGCCCCATCCCGCGCCAGCCCCACAATCCCTGCTATACTCGAGCCCATCATCGCAGCCACTGTATCAATCCATCTCGTTGAAGG
>NW_006921791.1:5461968-5472381 GCF_000298275.1 Orycteropus afer afer | reverse complement strand
ACAACTTCCAATTTTCCTAGATTCATACTTTGTACATTCCATGTTCCGATGATTAATGGATGTCTGCAGCTGTTTCTCTTCAATTTGAGTGGTGTCACATCAGCCAATGGAGGTCTCTAAAGTTTTACCTTATCCATAGGAGTAAGGCTGGGTTTACTCAGATGTTGCAGCTCTTTCCCAGTCCTATTTTGAGAGCCTTCTAACCTAAACGGACTATTCATATAGTTGCGCGGTAACATGCCAAACAGTGTTTCTTTGCTATTCGTAAGGTTTTCCCTGGCCAATTCTTTGAGAATTCTTCCTAGTCTGTCTCAGTCTGTAAACTGGGCTGATACCTGTGCACCATGTGCATCCCACTGGGTTTGAAATACCAGTGGCTCAGCCTCAAAACTCACATCAACACGTCACCACGGTGGGACAAATTGACAGACCAGATTGTCTTCTTATTGGAAACCTCTCCTACTACCCTTACTTGGGTCCCTGCAGCTGACTCCTCCTCTGTCCAGATTCCTAGGCCTTTTAATCCCCTTTCTCCTGCTCTCTCACCCTGCTGCTTGGGTGTGCCTGATTTCCCTCTCCTTACCTGGATCCCTGAGGCTGACTGCTCCTCTGTCTGGGTTCCTGGCTTTTAATCCCGTCTTTCCTGCTTTCCTGCACTGCTGCTTTGGGTGTGCCTGAGCTCACAAAGGTCAAATCCCTTAGGCACTAAGAAGCCAATAGAGGAAATAAAATGAAATCCTGAAGAAAAATATTTGATTAACATAAAAGAAGGCAGAAAAGGAGTAAAAGAAAAAATCAAGACAAACATCAAGATGGTAGATTTAAACCTACCAATATAAATAATTACATTAAATATAATAATACTAAATAGTCTAATTAAAGGCATAGATTTTCAGATTGGACAAAAATTACTATCCAGTTATATACTGCTTATAAAAGATGCACTTTAAAGTTGAAGCATAAGTAAGATTAACATAAAGGAATAAAAAGGTTATAATGTGTAAACAGGAAACATAAAAAAGCTTTTACAGTGATGTTCTGGTTACCTAGTGCCACTCTGACAAGAATATATACCACAAATGGGATGGTTTGAATGAACAGGAATTTATTCTCTTACAGTTTGGAGGCTTAAGTCCAAATTCAAAGTGCCAGGCTCTAGGGGTTGTGTGAAAGCCCCTCGGCCTTGGTCTTCAGCTCTGCCTCTTGTTCCAGGCTCACTGAAGCTAGAGGCATCTCTTCACTCAGGCAGCTACTGGTTGCTGAGGCTAACAAGCCCAAGGTTGACAAATAAAATGGTACAGTTCTGATATTATCAAACTACATGGCAGGCCATTAATTCAAGTCCATTGAAAGTCCCAAGGTCAGCAGAGCATGGCAGGCTGATGAGCAATGACACAGTTACATGCAGGGTTCAAGCATGTCATAAGGTAGAGACCATTCCCAAAGCTGTTTGTTATATACGGAAAGCAGACCATATACCCAATACCATATACTCAGCTGGTCCAATAGATTCCACCATGGAGTTAATTACTATTCTCACCATGGGGAATAACTGCATTCTGCTGCCCAGACACTAAACCAGGCCCAGTCAAGTCAACACACAAATTTAACCACCACAAGTGATATTAATATCAAAGTAGATTTCAAGAAAAAGTGTTACAAGAACTAAAGAGGACCATTTCATAATGATAAATGGGTTATTAATTTGGGAGATAAGACAAAATGTGTATGGAACTAATTGCAAAGCTTCACAATTCATGAGGCAAAAAGTGACAATACTAAAGGGAGAAATAAACACATCCACAATCATTATCATAGATTTTAACCCTTTTATCTGGGCAACATTATTAACTATCTTATTCTACCTGATATTTACAGAATACCATACCCTACAGAACATATATTCTTTTCAAGTGAATATATTGGAGCATAAAATAAATCTCAATAAAGTTTTAAAGAGTAATTTGTAACATAGAATGTGACCAACAAGAAATAAATTTTAAACAAAACAAATCATAATGAGATAGCTAGAAAATCAACAAATTGTTGGAAATAAAATAACACAATCCAAATAACACTTAGGTCAGAGAAGAAATTACATTTGAAATTGGAAAATAAAATTTTAAACTGAATTATAATGAACATTTTAGTTGTTTGTTCCCATTGAGTTGGCTTTGACTCACATGATCTTATGTATAAAGAATGAAATATTACCAGTCAATACCAAAATTTATATGACACAGCTAAAGGAGATGTGGTAGTTAAGTTGTGTGTCAACTTGGCTGGGCCTTGTTGAGTGGCTGGAAAGCTGGATGTAGTTATTCCCCATGATGAGACTGATAATAAATTCATGGTGGAATCTACTGGAGCACCCGAGGGATATAGTCTGCTTCCTGTATATGAGGAACAGCTTTGAGGAAGGTCTGTAGCTTTTGGTATGCTTGAATCTTGTATGTTGCTGAGTTGTTTAGCAACTTGCCATGCTGTCTACTGATCTTGGGACTGTTAATGGACTTGAATTAATGGCCTGACATGTGGTTTGATAGTTTTGTGACTATGCCATTCCACTTGTTGACGTTGGGTTTGTCAGCCTCAGCAGTCGGTAGCTGCCTGAGTGAAGATATGCCTCCAGCTTCAGTGGGCTGGGAGTAAGAGGCAGAGCTGAAGCCCAAGTTTGAGGGGCTTTCACTCAGTCCCTAGAGCTGGCATTTTGAACTGGGACTTTTAGCCTCCTAAACAGTAAGAAAATCAATCCCTGTTTGCTAAAGTCACCCATTTGTGATATTTTCTGTTGCAGAGGCACTAGACCAAAACAGATTGTTGGTAGGTACCATTGAGTTTGCTCCAACTTATAGAGACCCTGTGTACAATAGAACAAAACACTACCTGGTCCTGTGCCAGCGTCACAATACTTGCTATGCCTGACCCCTTCCTTGCAGCCACTGTGTCAATCCATCTCATTAGGGCCTTCCCCTTTTTTCTTTGACCCTTCACTTTACCAAGCATGATATCCTTCTCCACAGAATGGTCCTTTCTGACAACATGATCAAAATGGGTCAAATGAAGTCTGACCTTCCAAGGAGCATTCTGGCTGCACTTCTTCCAGGACAGATTTGTTAGTTCTTTTGGCAGTCCATGGTATTTTTAGTATTCTTAGCCAACACCACAACTCAAAAGCAAGTCATCTTTGGTCTTCCTTATTCATTGTCCAGCTGTCACATGCATATGAGGTGATTGAAAATAGCATGGCTTGGTTTAGGTGCACCTTAGTCTTCAAAGAGACATCTTTGCTCTTCAGCACTTTAAGAGGTCTTTTGTAGCAGATTTTCCCACTGCAATATGTTATCTGATGTCTTGACTGCTGCTTCCATTAGCAGTGTTGATTATAAACCAAAATCAAGTTCACTGCTGTCGAGTCATATCCAATCATAGCAACCCTTCCTTGGGTTTCTGAGGCAGTATAGTACCTAATGAATTTGACTGCTAACCAGAAGGCTGGCGGTTCAAACCCACCAGCCAGTCCTTGGAAGGAAGTTTGGGCAATCTACTTCCATAGAGACACCACCCTGGAAACCCAAGGAGGGGTCTCTGTGAGTAGGATCCAACTCATTGGTGGTGAGTTTTTTTTTTTTTGTTGTTGTTGTTTATCACTACAGAAGTAGATTGCCCAATCTTCCTTCTGAGCAGTGGCTGGTGGTTTTGAACTGCCAGGCTTGTGGAACCAAGTAACATGAAATCTTTGATAACTTCAACCTTTTCTCCATTTATCATAATACTGCTTATAGGCTCCAATGTGAGGATTTTCATTTTCTTTATGTTGAGGTGTAATACATACTGCAGACTGTAGTCTTCAATCTGCATCAGTAAGTACTTCAAATCATCCTCACTTTCAGTAAACTAAGTTGTGTGATCTGTGTATTTCAGGTTGTTAATGACTCTTCCTCCAATCCTGATGCCACACTCTTCATCATATAGTCCAGCTTCTTGGATTGTTTGCTCAGCATACATGTTGAATAAGTATAGTGAAAGGATACAACCCTGATGCACTCCTTTTCTGATTTTAAACAATTCAGTATCCTCTTGTATTGTTTGATTCACAGCCTCTTGGTCTGTGAATAGACTCCTCATGAGCACAATTCAGTGTTCTGGAATTCCCATTCTTCTCAATGTTATCCATAATTTTTATGATCCACACAATCTAATGCTTTTGCATAGTAAACAAGTAAACATCTTTCTGGTATTCTTTGCTTTGAGCCAAGATACATCTGACATCAGCAATGGTATCCCTCATTCCACATCCTCTTCTGAGTCTAGCTTGCATTTCTGGAAGTTCTCTGTCAATATAATGTTGCAACCATTTTTGAGTTAACTTCAACAATATTTTACTTGCATGTGATATTAATAGGAGCTCTGGTGGCATAGTGCCTAAGGCATTTGACTACTAACCAGAAGGCTGGCAGTTATTGTTCAATAATTTCCACAGTCTGTGGGATCACCTGTCTTTGGAAAGGGAACAAATGTGGATCTCTTCTGGTCAGTTGGCCAGGTAACTGTCTTCCATATCTCTTGGCATAACCACGTGAGTGCCTCCAGCATAGCACCCATTTGTTGAAACATCTCATTGGGTATTCTATCAATTCCCACAGCCTTGTTTTTCCCCAATTCCTTCAGTTGCAGCTTCGACTTCTTCCTTCAATACCATTGGTTCTTCATCATATGTCACCTCCTGAAATGGATGAACATCAACCAATTCTTTTTTGTACAGTGACTCTGTGTATTTCTTCCATCTTCTTTTGATGTTTCCTACATCATTCAATATTTTGCCCATAGAATTTTTCAATATTGCAACACAAGGCTTGAATTTTTTATTCAGTTCTTTCAGCTTGAGAAATGCTGACTGTGTTCTTTCCTTTTGGTTTTCTAACTCCAGGTCTTTTCCCATTTCATTATAATAATTGACTTTTTCTTCTTGAGCTGCTCTTTGAAATCTTCTGTTCAGCTCTTTTATCTTGTCATTTCTTCCATTTGCTTTAGCTACTCTCCATTCAAGGGCAAGTTTCAGAGTCTCTTCTGCAACCATTTTGGTCTTTTCCTCCTTTTTAGTGACCTTTTGCTTTCCTCATGGATTATGTTCTTGATGTCATCCCACAATTCCTCTGGTTTTTGGTCATTGGTGTTCATTGCATTAAATCTATTCTTTAAATGGTCTCTAAATTCAGGAGGGATATAATGAGCATCATATTTTGGCTCTTGTGGACTTTTTTAAATTGTCTTCAGCTTCAACTTGAACTCGCATATGAGCAGTTGATGGTGTGTTCCACAGTTAGCTCCTGGCCTTGTTTTGGCTAAATATATTGAGCTTCTCTATTGTCTCTTTCCACAGATGTAGTCCATTTGATTCCTGTGTACTCCATCTTGTGAAGTCCATGTGTATAGCTGCCATTTATATGTTGAAGAAAGGTATTTGCAATGAATAAGTAGTGATCTGGCAAAATTCTATCATATGATCTCCAGCATTATTTCTATCACCAAGGCCATATTTTCCAACTAATGGTGATTCTTCTTTGTTTTCAACTTTTGCATTCCAATCACCAGTGATAATTAACACATCCTGATTGCATATTTGGTCAATTTCAGACTGCAGAAGTTGGTAAAAATCTTCAATTTTCTCATCTTCAGCTTTGGTGGTTGGTATGTAAATTTGAATAATAGTAGAATTAAATGGTGTATCTTGTATGGATATGGATACTATCTTATCACTGACAGCATTGTACTTCAGGATAGATCTTGAAACATTCTTTTTGATAATGAATGCCATGCCATTCCTCTTCAATTTGTCCTTCTTGGCATAGTAGACCATATGGTTGTCTGATTCAAAATGGCGCAAACCAGTCCATTTAAGCTCACTAATGCCTAGAATATCGATGTTTATGTGTTCCATTTCATTTTTGAGAATTCCAATTTTCCTAGACTCATATTTCATACGTTCCATGTTCTGATTATTAATGGATGTTTACAGCTCTTTCTTCTTATTTTGAGTCATGCCACATCAGCAAATTGAGGCCCTGAAAGCTTTATCCCATCCACATCATTGAGGTCAGCTCTATTCTGAGGAGGCATCTCTTCCCCAGTCATATTTTGAGTGCCTTCCCACCTGAGGGGATCATCCTACAGCACTATATCAGACAGTGTTTGAAGGCTATTCACTAAGTTTTACAGTAATATATCATACAGTATTTCTCTGCTATTCATAATGTTAGAGGAAAATTTATGGTTTTAAATGTATATTTTAGAAAAGAAGAAAATTTTTAAATGCATTTTTTCCCCCTAGCCTTTTGAGAAACAAAATAAGTTAAATCCAAATAAGGAGTTTTCTTTAAAAGCAAAGGTCTTAAAAGAAATCAATAAAATAGAAATCAGATAAACAACAGAAAAATAACAAAACCAAAAGTTGGTTCTGTGAAGAGATTAATAACATTTATAAACTTTTATAAATGAAAATAAAGAATATGATAAATAAAACACAAATTACCAATGTCAGGAATGAACAGTGGAACATTAACATAAATTAAGAAAATATTATGAACAACTTTATGACAACATTTTTACAACTTATATAATAAAATGGACAAATTTCATGGAAAACAGAGCTTAAAAAACTTATTTAAGAACAAGTGAAACATCTGAATAATACTATATTTACTAAAAAAAATTGAATCAAGCCCAAATGTTTTCATTAGTTAATTGCATCAAATATTTAAGGAAAATAAAATAATACTAATTTTACAGTCATTCTCTAGGAAAGACTAAAACTTCCCAACTCAGTTTTTCAGGCCGGGATTACTTTGATATCAATACCAGTTAAAGACTACATGAAAACTACAGATCTATATTTCTGTGAACAGAGACATAAAAATCCTTAATGCATATATTTGCAAATAAAATCTGGTATTATATAAAAAGGATAATGCAGTAAACCTGTGAAAGCTGGAACCTTTCTAAGGCAGAAACCTTGAGAAGGAAAACTCATACAGTGGAAGGAATGACAGGAAAGCATAAGACTGTGTTTAATCAAAGGCAGAAGATTTTTGAGACCCAGAAAAGCAAAGCAGTCTTGTTGAGTTCTCTCTCACTCTGACAAGTTTCACTGTACATCATTATCCAGTAGGATCTATCTCATGAATGAAAGTTTGGTTCAATATTCAAAAGGCAATGAATGCAGATTCCACTTCTGGTATGACCGAGTAAGCTCCTAAGAAACCTACCCTAATGATATAACAACTAAAATTTTGGGACATAATACTAAAGATAACTATAGGTTATCTATAAGTTTACTTAGTCTTGACTTATAGTAGATTGCATTCTGATTTATAGTCCCTGACTTATAGCAGAGTTCTGTTCCAATGACTCCATCATAAGTCAGTCCTGATGTAAGATGAATACTTTTTTCTTTTTATTTCATTACTATTGCCTTTAAAAAGAAACCAATATCTTTGTAAATCTGATATTCATTTGTCTTTGGAGTTTGTCATGAGAATGATAACATCAGAAAATTTTGTGCTGCAACATTGTATGTGGTACATATTACTAATGATAAAATGTACAGGATGAGAAAACAGATGGTTGTGAGTGAAGTTTGTTGTAATTTGAATACATTTTAAGTCAGGGACTACCTATACATGTGTACTCAGAAAAGTGAACAAAAACAGGAAGATTTTGAAGAGGAGTCAAAACTTAGAAGTGGGGTTGGCATGGGGTGAGTGTCTCATTTTTATGTCTTTATCTTAAAGGCAGCTGTAATTGTGGCATAGTGAAGAATGGTTGAAATGTCAGTAGAAATCCTTGCTCACCAGAATAACCATTACACAGAGCCTGTACCAGCAAACTAAACAAACTTATAACCATTGAGTCAATTCTGACTCACAGTGAATGTATCAGACAGAGTAGAACTACCCTATAGGGTTCTGAAGGCTGTTAGTCTTTACTGATTGAGACTGGCACATCTTTCTCCTACAGAGTGGCTGTTGTGTTTAAACTGCAGATCTTTCAGTTAGCAGCTGAGCACTTAACCACTGTGCCACCAGAGCTTTCTATAAAGGTGTTAGAATGATGAGGCAATCCTTGAAATGAAAGAGCTAGAGAAGGGGAATGCAGATTAGTGTATTAATGCTACTCATGTCTCTGGCTAACTTGTGAATCATGCATGTTTGAGACAAAATCAAAACAACCTAAAGAATGAAATAACTAAACTGAAAAATGAACTGCTGCCCATTATAAATCAGGAATATTTGCATTTGATCTAAAAAAATCATTTGCTAAAAAAAAAAAAAAAAAGCACATTTTTTTCAGAAGAATATTCATAATCCAACGTCTTCACATTACATTCACCAAAAACCAAACCAAATTCATTGCCATGGAGTTGGATCCAACTCCTTGTGACCCTTCCTTGGGTTTCTGAGGCAGCATCACTACAGAAGTAGATTGCTCAACCTTCCTTCCAAGGAGTGGCTGGTGGGTTTGAACCACAAGCCTTCTGTTTAGCAGTCACATGCCTTAGGCACTATGCTACCAGAACCTTACATTCACACTGTCTGTTATAAAATCTGTAATTACTGAATATATAAATAATCAGGAAAATGTGACCTATTCTCAAGTGAAAAGACAATGAAGGCTGAACCTAACATGATCGTATATTGCAATTATCAGACAAGTCCTTTAAAGCTTCCCATTTAAACATTGATCAACAAAATAAAGGGGAAAAAACTCATAAATGGAGATATAGGAAATCTCAGCAGAGGAAAGCCAACTGAAATAACTAAGATTTTAAATTTACTGGGTAGATTTCATAGTACAACAGAGATATTAGACAAAGAGTTAATGAACTTGATGAAAGATTAATAGAAATGATCAGATCTCAGGAAGAAAGAAAGATTGAAAAAAAAAAATCTCAAGAATCTGTGGGACAATATCAGAAAGTATTGGTAAATGGAATCTGAAAAGGAGAGAAGAGACTAGGAAGACAAAATATTTTAAGATACAATGACAGAAAATGTCCTAAATTTGATGAAAAAAAAAGTCCAGGTTAAAAAAAAATCAGCGAACACTAAACTGTATAATTTTGAAGAAAATGTTATTTAGGTACATTACAGTCAAACTGTAATGAAAATCAAAGATACTAAGAAAATTTTGAAAACAAACAAAAAAATATTTGCATATCGCATATAGGGGAATAAAAATCAAAATGTTTCTAGACTTCTCAACAGAAACTACAGAGGCCAGAAGACAATACAACATCTTAAAAGTGCTGAAAGATTAAAAAAAAAAGTTGTAGACCTGGATTTCTATAAGCCACAGAAATTATATATCAGGAATGAAGGCTAATAAAGACATTGTCATATTAAAAAACAAATGAATACACAAGAAAACAACTAAGAGAATTAGATGCCAGGAGAGCTGTATTACAAAAAAACTCTAAAAGCATTGCTTCATGCTGAAGGGAAATGATATCAAAAGGAATCTTAGATCTCTCGAAGCAAAGGAAGACCATAGAAAATAATAAATGTCTGGGTAAGCACAAAGTACTATTTTTTCTCTTAATTTATTTAACAGGATTATGACTGTTTAAAATAAAAAAAAAAATATGTTTTTTCTTGCAGGTTTATAACATTTGTATATATAATACTTAAGACAATTATAGAATAAAAGATCATGAAGGCACATAAATAGACCAATATGATTGCCAAATTTCTGTTATACATGAAATTGTGTAATATTGACACTAAGTAGCAAACACTTTAATAAGCAACTATTACTATGCACCAAGTTCTGAAATATTAACTAGAGAAACAATAACTGTGACATCAATTGTAGTGAGAGAATCCAAAATATAATTTCAGTCAACATGGTAACACCCCTTTATCACAGCTTGGTGAAACACTGTTTTTGGGATTACAGTGTTCAACAACAGAAATATGCATAAATGTCTCAGCACCAAGTGAAGAGAAGCAGCACAAGAAATGGGGAGGATATCAAAAAGGAGAAGAAGTATTCTGCTTTCGAAGAGAACACAGGGATCCTGTTGAGGCACAAGTGGAAATTCCTTGTCTAATATTCTTCTGATCTTAAATATAGAAGCAACAGTATTTAATATCATATAAAAGACTCTGACACTTTATTGACTCATTTTCAAAGTCTTGGGTATTTTATATAAAAATCTAAATATAAGAAAGAAAAAAAAAAAAACCTGTATATGGAGTAAGGTGTTGTGAATGTCTGCTCCTACCACTCAGCTTCTAACCATGTTGTTGTTGTTGTTGTTATATGCCGTCGAGTCGGCCCCGACTCATAGCGACCCCTCCTTGGGTTTCCGAGGCAGTATCACTACAGAAGTAGGATTGCCCAACCTTCCTTCCG
>NW_006921791.1:5460980-5461868 GCF_000298275.1 Orycteropus afer afer | reverse complement strand
TCCCATTCTTCTCAATGTTACCCATAATTTGTCATGATCCACACAATCAAATGCCTTTGCATAGTCAATAAAGCACAAGTAAACATCTTTCTGGTCTTTTTTACCTTGAGCCAAGATCCATTTGACAACAGCTATGATATTCCTTGCCATGTCCTATTCTGAATCCAGCTTGCATCTCCAGAAGTTTTCTGTCAATAAACTGCTACAACTGTTTTTGAATTATCTTGAGTAAGATCTTACTTGCGTGTGATATTAATGATATTATTTGATAATTTCCACAATCTGTGGGATCACCTTTCTTTGAAATGGGTACAGATATGGATCTCTTCCAGTCAGTTGGCCAATTAGTTGTCTTCAAAATCTCTTGGCATAACCGAGTGAGTGCCTCCAATGTGGCATCCATTTGTTGAAATATCTCAGTGGGTATTCTTTCAATTCCCAGAGCCTTGTTCTTTGCCAATTCTTTCATTACAGCTTTGATTTCCTCCTTCAGTACCATTGGTTCTAGATCATATGCCACTTCCTGAAATGGATGAAGATCAATCAGTTCCCTTTGGTACAGTGATTCTGTGTATTCCTGTCATCTTCTCTTGATGTTTCCTGCATCATTCAATATTTTGTCCATAGAATCTCTCAACATTGCAACTCAAGGTTTAAAATTTTCTTCAATTCCTTCAGCTTGAGAAATGCCGAGCGTGTTCTTCCCTTTTGGTTTTCAAACTCCAGGTCTTTGCACATTTAATTATAGTAACTGGTTTTGTCTGCTCAAGCTGCACTTGGCAATCTTCTGTTCAGCTCCTTTATCTTGTAATTTCTCCCACTGGCTTTAGATTCTCTTCACTCAAGGGCAAGTTTCAGAGTCTCTTCTGTCATCCATTTTGGTCTTCT
>NW_006921791.1:5436166-5456202 GCF_000298275.1 Orycteropus afer afer | reverse complement strand
CCTTCCTTCCGAGGAGTGGCTGGTGGGTTTGAACCGCCAGCCTTCTGGTTAGCAGTCAAGTGCCTTAGGCACTATGCTACCAGGATGTCTGTGGCCACGAGAAAGCATTTTAATTTGTAACTAATATTGAAATATTAAGAAGGTATGTTCTAATCATTGGAGAAAACACTAAAAAATGATTCAAAGAGGTTCTTAATATTTCAGAACTTGGTGTATAGTAATAGTTGCTTATTAAAGTGTTTGCTACTTAGTGTCAATATTATACAACTTCGAGTATAACAGAAATTTGGCAATCATATTGGTCTATTTATGTGCCTTCATGATCTAAAAGTCTATAAGTCTGTAAACAAAGTAAATGGAATTCTAAGAAATATTTATATAAGCCAATAGAAGGCAAGAAAGGGAGAATAATTAAACAAAAGCAGAACAAATAGAAAGCAAATAATCACCTTAATTCTGATGGACAGCAAGTCTAAACCATGTGCTGTCTATAAGAGATACATTTAAATATAAAACATAAATAGCTTGAAAATATATGTACCATGCCACAGTGAGCATACTAAGACAGAAGTAAAAATATTAATATCAGATAAATTGGACTTTAAGACAAAGCATCTTGCCAGATATAATTAAGGACATTTAATAACAATAAAAATGTCAGTTCACAGGTGACATCCTCACAATTGTTGCTATGCTTGAATCCACTGAGCAACCACTATGTCATTCCATCTTGTTGAGGGTCTTCCTTTTTTTTACTCTCTATTAAGTGTCATGTACCCACTCCCCTCCTTGTCAAAATTTGTGTCAACTTGGCTGGGCTGTGATTCTCAATGGTTTAGAAGTTAGGTAATGTGGTAGATATGTAATGATACCCCTGATGTGATCTGATGTGATGAATCAATCAGGTGTAAAAGGTTTAAAATCAATGGTGGGTTGTAACACCCTTAGTCCCATCATAACCCTGATCCATGTACGGGGATCTTCCCTGGGGTGTGGCCTGCAACACCTTCTATCATATAAAAGAAGAGAGAAGGGAGCATAGGAGGGGAACAATCTCCCACCAAGAAAGAGGAGCCAGGAGCAGAGCACAACCTTTGGACCCAGGGTCCACAGAGAGAAAGACTTTGCTGCGAGCTGGCACTCTGAACTAAGACTTCTAGCTTCCTAAACTGTAAGAGAATACATTTTTTTCTCCCTCTTTTTTTTTTTTTTGAATGCATTTCTCTTAGTTAAGACCATGCACTTGTGGTATTCTTGTGGTATTTTTGTTACAGCGACACTAGAGAATTAAGACACCAAGCATATATTTCTCCAGGGACTGGTCCTTCTTGATAACACATCCAAAGTACATGGGAGGAAGTCTCACTATTCTTCTAAGGAGCATTCTGGCTGTACTTCCTCCAAGGTAGATTTGTTTATTCTTCTGGCAGCCCATGGTATATTCAATATTCTTTGTCCATACCGTAATTCAAATGCATCCATTCTTCTTCAATCTTCCTTATTCATTATCCAGCCTTCCCATGCATATGGGACTATTGGAAATACCACATCTTGGGTCAGGGACACCTTAGTTCTCAAAAGTGGCATCTTTGATTTTTAACACTTTAAAAAGGTCTTTTGTAGCAGATTTGGTCAATGCAGTAAATTATTTGATTTCTTGACTGTTGCTTCCACGGATGTTGATTATGGATCCAAGTAAAATGAAATCATTGACAACTTCAATCTTTTCTCCATTCATCATGATGTTGCTTATTGGCCCAATCATGAGGATTTTTGTTTTCTTTATGTTGAGGTATAATCCATACTGAAAGCTATAGTCTTTGATCTTCATCAGTAAGTGCTTCCATCTTCTTCACTTCAGCAAGCAAGATTTTATCTTCTGCATATCACAGGTTGTTGATGAGTCTTCCTCCAATCCACACTCTTCTTCACATAAGAAAATATGTCAAATGAAGCTATAGCAGCACATAAAGGGAAATTTACAGCTTTAAATGTTTATATTACAAAAGAAGAAATTTCTGAAATGAAGGACCGAAAGTTCCACTTCTAGATGCTAAAAAAAAGGAGAGCACTGTAAACCCAAGCTAAGTAGAAGGAATGGGGAAAAAAATAATATAAATCAATAAAATAGAAAATGAAAAATAGAGTGAAATTAACAAAGCTAAAAGCAATTTCTTTAAAAAATCAACATAATTGATAAAAGCTAGCTAGTAAGAAATCATAAATCACCAATAAGAATAATATAAGAGGGTTATCTCTACAGATTATACAGACTTAAAAGATGAGAATATTATGAGCAACTTTATGTTGACTATTTCAATAATTTGGATAAAATCTACAAATCTCTTGAAATACACAATTTACTAAAATTGACTCAAGATGAAATTCTGTTACATACAAATCATGAGTTGGAGCCGAATCGATGGCACCTAACAACATAACAACAATGTTGTTGTTATGTTATCAGTTGCCATTGAGTCTCTCTAACTCCTAGAGAGCCGGTGTACAACAAAATGAATCAATGCCTGGTCCTGCACCAACCTCACAATCTTTGTTATGCTTGAGTTCATCCTTGCAGCCACTGTATCCATCCATCTCCTTGAGAGTCTTCCCCTCTTTTGCTGACCCTCCACTTTACCAAGCATGATATCTTTCTCCAGGGACTGTTCCCTTCTGACAACATGACCAAAGTAGGTGAGATGAAGTCTGACCATTCTTGCTTTCAAGGAGCATTCTGGCTGTACTTCCAAGACAGATTTGTTTGTTCTTCTGGTAGTCCATATTATTTTGACCACAATTCAAATGCACCAATTCTTCTTAGGTCTTCCTTATTAATTGTCCAACTTTCACATTGCATGAAAAAAAACAAAAAACAAACTCATTGCTGTTGAGCTGATTCGACTCATAGAGACCCCTCCTTGGGTTTCCAAGGTGGTATCTCTACAAGAGTAGATTGCCCAATCTTCCTTCTGAGGAGTGGCTGGTGGGTTTGAACTGCCAGCCTTCTGGTTAGCAGCCAAATGCCTTAGGTACTATACTACCAGAGCTCCTCATCATATGAGGTTATTGAAAATACCATGGCTTGGGTCAGGAGCACCTTAGTCTTCAAAGTGACATCTTTGCTCCTTAACACTTTAAGGAGGTCTTTTGCAGCCCAGTGCAATACTTCATCTGCTATCTTGACTTCTGCTTCCTTGGGCATTGATTGTGGATCCAAGTAAAATGAAATCCCTGACAACTTCAATCTTTTCTCCATTTACTATGATGTTGTTTATTGGTCCAAGATTATTATTATTTTTTTTATTTATATTGAGGTGTAATCCTTATGGAAGACTGCAGTCTCAGATCTTCATCAATAAGTACTTCATGTTATCTTCATTTTCAGCAAGCAAGTTTGTATTATCTGCATATTGCTGCTTGTTAATTAAGTCTTCCTCCAATTCTGATGCCATGTTCTTCTTTATATAGCCTGGATTCTTGGATTATTTGCTCAGCATACATAGTGAATAGTAAGCTGAAATGACACAACCCTGATGCACACCTTTCCTGATTTTAAACCGTGAACTTTTCTCTTATTCTATTTTAACAACTGCCTCTTCTTGCTCCACGTACAGGTTTCTCATGAGCACAATTGAGTTCTATAATTTCTATTCTTGGCAATGTTGTCCATAATTTGTTATAATCCACACAATTGGCATAGCCAATAAAGTACAGATAAATATCTTTTTGATAATCTTTGCTTTCACTCAAAATCCATCTGACATCAGCAGTGATATCCCTTGTTCCATGTCCTCTTCTGAATCTGGCTTGAATTTCTGGAAGTTCTCTGTCAATATACTGCTGCAAACGTTTTTGAATTATCTTCAGCAAAATTTTACTTGTGTGATATCAGTGATATTGTTTGATAATTTCCACACTCTGTTGGATGACTTTTCTTTGGAAAGGGCACAAAGATGGATCTCTTCCAGTCAGTTGGCTAGGTAGCTGTCTTTCAAATTTCCTCACACAAATGAGTGAGCATCTCCAGCCCTGCATCCATTTGTTGAAATATCTCAGTGGGTATTCTGTCAAATCTTGGAGTCTTGTTTGTTGTCAATTCCTTCAGTACAGTTTGGACTTCTTCCTTCAGTGCCGTTGGTTCTTGGTTATATGCTGCCTTCTAAAATAGCTGAATGTCAACCAATTGTTGTTGGTCCAGTGACTGGATATTTCTTCCATGCTTTTTTGATGCTTCCTGCATTGTTCAATATTTTGCCCATAAAATCCTTCAATATTGCAACACAAGGTTTGAGTTTTTTCTTCAGTTCTTTCAGCTTGAGAGAATGCTGAGTTTCAGTTTCCCTTTTGTTTTCTAATTCCAGGCCTTGGCACATTTCATTTTAATACTTTATTTTGTCTTGAATTGCCCTTTGAAATCTGTTTAGCTCTTTTGTCTCATCATTTCTTCCATTTGCTTTAGCTATTCTCCATTCAAGAGTAAGTTTCAAGAGCAAGTTTCAAGAGCTGAATGCTCTTAGAAAGTCCCTTCCGACATCCATTTTGGTCTTTTCTTCCTTTTTTTTCTTTTTAATGTCTTTTACTTTCCTCTGGTATAGTGTTCTTAATGTTAGTCCACAACTTATCTGATCTTCTGTCACTGGTATTCAATTCATCAAATCTATTTAGATGGTCTCTAAATTCAGGTGGAATATAATCAAAGTTAAATTTGGTTCTTGTGGACTTGTTTTAGTTTTCCTCAGCTTCAACTTAAACTTGTATATTAGTAATTGGTGTTCTCTTCCACAGTCAGTACCTGGCCTTGTTCTGACTGATGTTACTGAGCTTCTCCATTGCTTCTTGCACAGATGTAGTCAATTTGATTTCCGTGTATTCCTTCTGGCAAGGTCCACATGTTTAATCACTGTTTGTGTTGTTGGAAAAAGGCATTTGCCGTGAATAAGTCATTGGTCTTGGAAATAGCTATCACATGGTCTCTGGTGTCATTGCTTTTAGAAGCCGTATTTTCCAAGTACTGATGTTTCTTCTTTGTTTCCAACTGTTGCATTCCAATCACCAGTAATTATCAATCTGTCTTGATTACATGTTTGGTCCATTTCAGAGTGCAGAAGTTGGTAAAAATCATCAATGTCTTCGTCTTTGGCTTTAGTGTTTGGTACATAAATTTGAATAATAGTCATATTCCCTGATCTTCCTTATAACCAAAACCAAACTAAACTCACTGCCATCTAGTTGATTCCAAGTCATAGTGACCTCTCCCTGGGTTTCCGAAGTGGTATCTCCACGGAAGTAGATTGCCCAGTCTTCTTTCTGAGGAGTGGCTGGTGGGTTTGAACACCATCCTTCTGGCTGGCAACACACCACCAGATCTTCCTTATAGACATATGGATATTATCCTATCACTGACAGCATTGCACTACAGGATAGATCTTGAAATATTCTTTTGGCCATGAGTGCAATGCCATTCCTTTTTAATTTGTCATTCCTGGGATTATAGACCATATGACTGTCTGATTTCAGCTAACTGGTATTTAGGGTATTGATTTTTATGTGTTCCATTTCATTTCTGACAACTTCTAATTTTACTAGATTCATACTTTGTACATTCCATATTCTGATTATTAATGAAAGTTTGCAGCTGTTTCTTCTCATTTTGAGATGTGGTACATTAACAAATGAAGGTCCCAAAAGCTTTACTCCATCCAGGTCATTAACTTTGAAGAGGCAGCTCTTCCTCAGTCGTAGTATGAGTGCCTTCCAACCTGAGGGGTTTGTCTCCAGCACTATCTCAGACAATGTTTCACTTCCATTCATAAAAATTTCCAGTAATATGTCAAACAATGTTTCACTGCTATTCACAAGATTTTTCAGTGGTTTATATTTTCAGAAGTGGATGTCCCTTCCTTCTTCCTAGTCAGTCTTAGTCTGGAAGCTCTGCTGAAACTTGTCCACCAGGAGTGATCCTATCAGTATTTGAAATACTAGTGGTATAGCTTCCAGTATCAATGCAATATGCAAGCCACCACTGTACTGACAAACTGTCAGACAAGTGATGGAATAACAACAGTATCTATTAAAGAAATAGCAGATATACACTCATATAAAGTTTCTCTTCCCCCTCAAAAAAAATTCCAGGCCAAAAGGAAAAATACTATCTTGAACAAACTCTTTGTTGTTGTTGTTATGTGCCGTGAGTTGGACCCGACTCATAGCAACCCCTCCTGTGGTTTCCGAGGCAGTATCACTATGGAGGTGGATTGCCCAACCTTTCTTTTGAGGAGTGGCTGGTGGGTTTGAACTGCAGCCTTCTGGTTAGCAGTCAAGTGCCTTAGGCACTATGCTACCAGAGCTCCCAAACAAACTCTTTAGAAGGTAGAAATTTCCCAGTTTGCTTTAAAAAGACAGCATTACTCTAAGACCAATGTTCAGTATTTTCTAAGAATGTCTTGCTCTTCTTAAGTTTGCAGTGTGTGCTTTCAAGAAGTAGTTTCTTTTTTTTTTTTGAATCTTAGGAAAATTTTCTTGTAGCTTATTTTTTAGTATTCTCCTGCTTTTATTTTCTTCCTCAAGGATCCTATTTTTCTATATACTGGATCTTCTTTCTCCATTTTCAATATTTATTACTTTCCTTTAAATCCTTCTTATCTTGCTTTTTTGTTTTGTATTGTTTTGGTTTGTCTTCATCTTTTATTTGTGTTAAGGTGTCATTTCTTGTGTTCGTTCACTCTTGCATTCTATCTAGTTTAGTCTGCACTTCTGAAAAGATTATTTTTGAAAATTATTGATTTACATTGTTTTTTCATATCTTGTACAATTTTCTAGTATCCTTCAGCTAGCTTAGAAATAGTTAAAGTTTTTAGTCATTCTGTATATCTTTCGAGTGTACATTAGTTGTTTGGTAGGAATGTATTTTGCTCTACATTGTCTTTTTTTTTTTTCTTATAATCACCATGTGTTGAATTTTACCATGATACTTTTCTATTGCTTATTTTTATGTGAAATTAGTTTTCTTTAACTTTTAGAAGGAATCAACATTTCAGAGTATTTTTTTCTTATTTTAAAGACCACTATTCTCTCTCTCATTCTTTTCTTGCATTTAAAAAAAAAAAAAAGATTCTTTTCTTTTTTTTTTTTTCCTGAGATTTCCTAGCTTTTTTCTGTCTGTGTTGAATTTGTACTATCACTTTAGCTAAGCAAGAACTATGTTTCCCAGAGTTTCCTTCTGTGTTATACCTCCTGCTGAGTTGGCCAGAAGGGAAAAAAAAAATGCAATATTATAGGTAGAAGTGAAGTAGCCTCCATGTTTATACTCTGAAGTTTAGTGCAAAGTGTCAGGCAAATTGGCAGCTCCCATAAATCATTACTCACGTACAAGCTCACTTTGTCAGCATGGAGCAACACTTGATCCTGTAACTATTCTATTTTACCGTATCTTTTCCTTCAGCCCTGAATCTAGGATCAAGTGGATGTGCATCTCTGTTTCGAAGTGTACTAACTTCTCTTGCATATCTATCACAGCATTGAGTCTGGAGGTAGTGAATAAAAGATATAGGTCCCCATTTGTCTTTACAAGTTTAGCTCATTCTCATGGGTTCAAGTTCATACTCATAGGCTCCAATTTGTTCTTGTTCATCCATGGCTATCTTCCTTTTTAATTGCTGGTCTGGCTGACCTCTGGTGACTTCAGTTTCAAGACCACACACAGAGACAAAAACCTAGCATAAGTTCCCCTTTCAGTTCCCACAATACTTTAAATGCAATCTCTATTGTAAACCCCTCTTTCTATATCATTCGTAAATGGTTCTTTTCTCTGATTGAACCTTCACTGTTACAGTCTATCTGCTTTAATTTGGACACTCCTTTTTTTTTTTTTTTTTCTCTATTGTTCCTGTCCTACTCTATTTTGATTCAACTCCCACAAGTTTCTTTTCTTCATAGATCTTATCCTAACAGCAAATCCTAACTGATCAGTTTTTGAGATTTACAGCCCCTTCAGTTTTTACTGCAAACCCCTTGGACTCATCTGTTATCATATCAATCAGAAACCTTCCCAATTTCAATTGCTGTTCTCAGATCGGGAAGGTTCCCCATTGCTTCCCTCTGCTTTTTCTGCACAGACTCTGGTACTATGTAGATTTTGCACATAGTGGTGGTGGTTTAGTCTCATCTGCTTATATGTGGGGGGGTGTGTGAAAACTTTACCACCTAGTTTAGTTTTAAATGTTATCCATGTGGTTTTGGTTCTGCAATCTAATTACTGTATCTATTTTTCATGTGGAGATTTGAAAAGATTGAAAAATTATGCCATCATTGCCACCATATTCTCAGAAGTAAAGTGTTCATTTTTTTGTACATGTTGATTCTGGAACCTCTCCTCCAGAGCCCTCTGTCTTTCTATGACATTCTAGACCTGCTGCTCTTTAGGCTTGCTCCATGCTAGTACGTATTTCACCATCCTCCTGGGAATTCCTCTCATTTCTGATATTGGATTTCCTGTATCTTCTGTCTGTTGTTCATTCTTTTGTTGGTTTTATGTTTATTCTCTTCTTATAGGGGACCTTAGTATTTTTTTTTTTTTTTAGTTATGGCATGTCTAGAAATGCCTTTATTGTACATCATGTGCTAATTTTACTGGTTTAAGAAATCAAAACGTTGGAAGCATTGGTCAATTGTTTTCTAGACTTTTGCTTTTGTTGACAACCTGATGCTCTTGTTTTTCTTTTTCTTTGCATGTTACCTGTTTTTCCTTTCTGAAAGCTTTTAATATTGATTTATTTATTCCAATTTTTTAAAACTTACTGTGATATATTTTTTCCTTATTCATTATGTTGTGTGGGTCTTTTCAGATTTAAAACATCTTCATGTATTATTTCTCTGATCATCTCCTCATATATATCTCCTTATGCCCCTACTCTGGATATTGTACATTCTAAATATTTAGATATTGTAAATATTTAACTTTTATTGTTATTTTCAAATCTCTAGCTGATTTCTTTTCCTTTATTTTCCAATTTGTCTTTTGAATTTTTAATTTCAGATAATATAATTTTAAGAAACTCTTTTTCTTATTCTCTTATATTCCTTCTTCCTAACATCTTGTTTTTCTTTTTATATAATCAGTACTTCTTTAGTCTAAGAGCATATTTTATATATTCATTCCTTAAATTTTTTTCTGTTTCTTTTATCAGCTGTTTACCCAAAATTCATTTTTGCTCTTTTGTTTTGGTCTTTTTTTCATGCTTGGCTCTCTGTTCATATTTAATAGCATTTTGCCATCCACTAATTGACTTAAGTGTAGGAATATAGGATGGTGAGTCAGACAAGTGTTAGTATCTAGATGTTCTTTCTCTGAAGTCATTAAATATTCCTAGCAGAATCCTCGAATTTCCTATTTGGGGAGTTTATACCTGGCAGCTGCAGTATAACAGCAGGGAATGTGGCAGAGTGTAGGTGGGTGTTGGGTAATGGATATGAAGAAGCAACTTGGAGGATTCCAATCATTCAGTGTGCTGACTTTTAATTAAACTTTATTATTAGTTCTACGCCTTACCTCATCTGTTACTGTACCTGATTGTCCCCTAGTCTGACCCTCTGTTGTTAGATTTCTCCAGGGAATAATCCTCTGGTTTCCTGCCCTTGATGTGGGTGTGGGGAGGAGAGAGTTGTTGGTTGTGTGAGTTTGGTAGCCCACCTGATCTGTATATACATTTTCATTCAGTCACCTCATTTCTGGTCTTTTTCCTCATCCCTATCACAATCTCCAATCCCAATCCATTTTGTGGATCCAGTGCCTGCAAGTCTTCACCTTCTTGGCCTCTGTGGAGCCAAGTGGCCCATCTCTACTTGTTTCTGCTCCACAGGTGCTGGGATTTGTAGCTCCCTCGGCTTTGTTAAATCAAACAGCACTTCTCCATCCGCTTTCTGTTTTACATAATTTGCTTATGTCTTGCATCTGCTTACCATTTTACAGTCTCTTTCGTCCTGTGTGCTTATAACTTTACTTCCTTTATGGTTATTATTGTTGTTTCAGTGAGGTCTGGGAAGGAATGAGAGACTTGTGTGGTCAATTCTCCTATTTAATCATAGTTCTTACTGATTTTTAATTTGTGTTTCATTGTTTTAGTTGTTCCCTGTAAATGTTCTTAAATTCTGTTTAGAGTAGAAAAACAAAACTCACTGCCATCAAGTTGATTCTAACTCATAGTGACCCCCACTGGGGTTTCCAAGGCTGCAAATCTTTAGGGAAGCAGACTGCCTCTTCTGTCTCCCACGGAGCAGCTGGTGGGCTGGATCCACATTAAGTGGGAGTGGTGCCAGCTAACAGGTTCCGCAGAGATCTATGTGCCTGGAGTGCCTCTAGTCCTGCGGAGTCTCATGCTTCAGATGATCCATTTTCCCAGTGCATGGCTCGCCCTCGCCGAGGTGAGGAGGGGAAGGCACTGCAGGCGCTTGCTACACGCAGCTCTCGGGCTTTGGTGTTGCCTTTGCTTCAAGAGCTGCAGCTTTTTTCCATCATTCTGCCTCAGAGGTTTCTGATCCCCAGCACTCGCCTTCCACTGCTCATAGGCTGCGGACACCTGACACCTTGGTTGAGAAGGGTCAGAGGGTCTGGGAGGGGTGGTTTTGCAGGAAGCTCCTAGTGCTGAACAGAGCTCTGTGGCAGCGCCCCAGGAACTCGCACTGTCCATAACTCCCTCTCCTTTCTTGACCTCTCTGGGTTTATGGTGGTAAGGGTGGAACCTGTGCCTTAGAGCCAACCCCCTGGCATGAAGAGTTGGAGGCAGGGGGAGGTGGAAAAGGGGTGGAAGATATAGAAACTTCATTATCTGCAAACATTCAGTGGATTGGAGCCAGCAGCAGCAGAGGCTGAGGGTGGAAGAGAAGACCATGAATGAAAAGCAGAACAGCAGAGTCTGCCAGTGGAGTGGTCGTGGTGCCAGCCTAGTCTGAACCATGAGGGAGTTGAGACAGGTGCTGTCCTTGGAGAACATCCCTCAGGTGATGCCAGGTTCACTAGTGCGCCAGTCAGCTCTGGTGACCTGCCTCTCTGGCTTGATCTGGATTCAGGATCCGGAGGTTCTTTGTAGAAGGTGGCCCTTTCGTAGCCTTATACATTCCACCCCCATTTTATCATCTTCTCCTGGGGATCTGTGATTTATCTTTATGAAGTGGTCAGAGAAAAGTTCATATTCTTTGAGGCCAGTCCAGGCCCTGAAGCTGGCAGACAGTTTATGTTCGAGGATCCTTTCAGAGTTTGTGCCTGCAGAGTCTGTCTGGGGCCAGACCTCTCAACTGGTGTTAAATAGAAACCTGTTGTTGATCTGTGTTGTTCATATGATTCTATTTCATAGCAACCCTATATGACAGAGTAGAACTGCCCCACAGATTTTTCTAGGCTGAAATCTTTATGAGATCAGATTGGCAGATCTTTTCTGTCTTAGAGAGGCTGATGAGTTACAACTTTAGACCCTAGGTCTTAACCACTAACCCACGAGGACACTTTAACAGAAACCTAGAAGATGAGATTTGATGGACCTACTTGTGGCTGGCGGTTCAAACCCACCAGCCACTCCTCGGAAGGAAGATGGGCAATCTACTTCCATAGTGATACTGCCTCGGAAACCCAAGGAGGGATCGCTATGAGTCGGGTCTGACTCGACAGCACATAACAACAACAACAACAACAACAACTTGTGCTTCCACTCCCTGCTTCTGGAATATTATTTTAAAAACTCTTTTGGAGCCCTTTAAGGAGCTGTGGTGGCACTTTGCCTAAGGAATTTGACTACTAACCAGAAGGCCAGTGGTTCAAACCTGTCAGCCACTCAGTGGATGGAAGACAAGGCAATCTACTTCACTAAAGATTTACCACCTTGAAAAGTCAATGGGGGTCACTATGAGTTGGAAATGACTAGATGGCAGTGGGTTTGGTTTAGGTTTTAGAGACCTTTAAGAATCTTATAAAAAATGCAACACATGCAGGCTTATAATTTTGGTAAATGAGTTCACAGATTTCTCCAAGCTCCAAAGGGCCTATGAATGACAGATTAAGATCCCCAGATCCAGGACTAGTGCCCTCATCCCCAGGCTGAACTAGTGCCCTATATGATTCCACATTAAGTGTGCACAGCTCTGATTTTCTCCCAATACACTCTGCTGTTTTGTTGTTGTCATTAGTTGCCATGAAGGCTGCTGGGCTTATTTATGGCAGATTCTACTGCTGTGATCCATAGAGTACATCGTCTGACAATCTAGAAACCTGCATTGATAGGGGGTGGTGGTAGATGAGCTTGAGGTGCATTAACCAGGAAGCCAACCCATTTGTCTCAGAGAAAAGGGAAAAGTTCTACTGTTGGACCACCACTGCCCTGCAGGTTTAGCTGTATACAACTGTGATCCAGATATCAGGGTTTTCCCAAGATCTCCCAAAACATGGTATTACCAGTTTTAGTAATATTTAACTAAAAATAATCTCAAACCCCACACCATCTATGAGTATTTAAGACTCCAGTCACCTCTGCCTCCAAGTGTCTGCTTGCAGTGAATTTTCACTCTCATAGACAAAGGTGGTACCTTTTTCTGCCCCATGATAGACACCACACAAAATGAAATGTACAGAGATCTGGGGTTAGAAAAACAAAAAGGCAGAACATGTTCAATATTTCCAAGCTGAAAGAACTGAAGAAAAAAAATCAAGGTCGAATTGCAATATTTTAGAATTCTATAGGCAAAATATTAAATGATAGAGGAAGTCTCAAAAGAAGATGCAAAGAATTCACAAGAGTTTCTGTACCAAAAAGAATTGGTCAGTGTTCAACTAGTTCAAAACAAAAAACAAACTCTCTGCTGTAGAGTCTGATCCAACTCATAGAGACCCCTCCTTGGGTTTCCAAGGTGGTATCACTATGGAAGTAGATTGCCCAATCTTCCTTTTGAAGAGTGGCTGATGGATTTGAACTGCCAGCCTTCTGGTTAGCAGTCAAATTCCTTAGGCACTATGCCACCAGGTAACATATGATCAAGAACTGATGGTATAGAAGGAAGAAGTCCAAGCTGCCTTGAAGGAATTAGCAAAAAACAATGCTCCAGGAACTGACAGCATACCAACTGAGATGTTTCAACAAACAGACGCAATTCTGGAGGTACTTAATCATATTTGCCAAGAAATTTGGAAGACAGCTACTTGGCCAGCCAACTGGAAGAGATATATATTTGTGCCCATTCCAAAGACAGGTGATTCAACAGAATGTAGAAATTATTGAACAATATTATTAATACCACACACAAGTAAAATTTTGCTGAAGATCATTCTAAACAGTTGCTGCAGTGCATTGACAGGAAACTGCCAGAAGTGCAAGCTGGATTCAGAAGAGGCTATGGAACAAGTAATATTATTGCTGATAGTTGATTTATCTTGGCTTAAAAAACAGAGAATACCAGAAAGATGTTACTCAGTTTTTATTAACTATGCAAAGGCATTTGATTGTGTGGATCATAACAAATTATGGATAACATTGAGTATGAGAATTATAGAACACTGAATTGTGATCTGGGCAGTCTACTTCCATAGTGATGTTGTTGTTGTTGTTGTTGTTATGTGCTGTCGAGTCGGCCCCGACTCATGTGATACTGCTTCAGAAATCCAAAGGAGTGTTGTTCTGAGTCGGATCTGACTTGACAACAGTGAGTTTGGTTTTTGGTTTGGGAATTGTGTTCAGGTGGAAACTGTGCATAGGCCAAGAGGCTGTTATTTGAACAGAACAAGGGAATACTGTGTGGTTTAAAATTAGGAAAGGTGTGCATCAGGGCTGTATCCTTTCACCATACTGAGCAAATGACCCACAAAACTGGACTATATGAAGAAGAATGTGGCATAAGGATTGGAGAAAGGCTCATTAACAACCTGTGATATACAGATGACACAACCTTGCTTGCTGAAAGTGAAGAGGACTTGAAGCACTTACTGATGAAGATCAAAGACTACAGTCTTCAGTATGGATTATACCTCAACATAAAGAAAACAAAAATACTCACAACAGGACTAATAAGCAACACCATGATAACTGGAGAAGAGATTGATGCTGTCAAAGATTTTACTTGGATCCACAATCAATGCCCATGGAAACAGCAGTCAAGGAATCAAACAACCTGTTGGACTGGGTAAGTCAAAAGATGTCACTCTGAGGACAAATCTGTACCTGACTCAGACTATGGTATTTTCAGTCACCTCATATGCATGCAAACACTGCCACATCCTAACCAAAAAACCCAAACTCACTGCCTTCGAGTTGCATCCGACTCATAGCGACCCCTCCTTGGGTTTCCAAGGCGATATCACTACAAAAATAGATTGCCCAACCGTCCTTTCAAGGAGTGGCCAGTGGGTTTGAACCACCAGCCTTCTGGTTAGCAGTCAAATGCCATAGGCACTAAACCACCAGAGCCCCTGCCACATCCTAGGAGGTCAGGAAATGTATGTGGAATGAACTGAGTCATGGTAAGGGATTTTCCCCAGAAGAGCAGAGGCATCTT
The DNA here is from genome assembly GCF_000298275.1 of Orycteropus afer afer. Lineage (NCBI taxonomy): Eukaryota > Metazoa > Chordata > Mammalia > Tubulidentata > Orycteropodidae > Orycteropus > Orycteropus afer. The sequence continues at coordinate 5,441,673 of NW_006921791.1, read as the reverse complement.
GCCTTTGTCTGCCCTTTTCTCTTACCTGAGCATAATATAGGTCAAGATCCCACCTGGTGAGAAAACAATGGGGGACTTCACCATCATGAGGATCAGCTTCCGTGGTCACCTGGAGGAGAAGACAGGGCAATCCCAAAACAGAGTTTGAGAAACTGCATTTTGAAGAAAGGCCCATGCCCTTCACCCTTTATCCGAGGTGTTCAAAGGCTGCACAGGGGGGCTTCTCAGCCACCCATTCAAGTTAGCACTTGCTAACTTTCCCAATTTGTTATAGAATTTGCTATAGGAATTAGATTCCTTATGGTGAAAAATGATGTTTATTAACCATGAAGGTTAAAAAAAACAGCCCTTGAAAGGGAATGAAGTTTTGTTAGAGGACTTTTTTTTTTTTTTTTTTTAAATGAGCAGGATTATGCTTATACAATTGTGCATTTTGCATGCACATTTTTATAAAAGAAATGATGACTTTTCAGAGTAAAATGAAATCCTTTTATTAGAAAGCTTTTGAAAAAGCAAACGAGCAAACAATACACTTCCAGCTTTGTCAATATCTCCTTAGAGGGCCTGATAACATGTATATATATTGCAGGGTTTTTCCTACTGAAAATAACCTTGTTGCCCAGGAGCTACAGGCCATGAAGCTTTAAAAGAATGAGGCAGTCAAAATGGTCTAGGTTAGAACAATGACTCTCAAATGTCAATGTGCTCAAGAATCACTTGGGAAGCTTGTATAAGAACAACAAATCATGGGGAGGGACCCAAAATGTTTTTAACTAGGACCCTGGATAATTTGATGCAAATGATCTCCTGGGCATACTTAGGGAAATGATGTTTGGGATGATAACTGTGATATTTCAACAACTCTTTCCTCTTGTCTTGGATGAAAGAAACAATCATAAAGAGTTACAAGATCCTAAACAAAATAAAACAAACAAACAAACAAAAAACCCAAAAAACCCATTCCTGTCAAGTTAATTCCAACTCATAGCAACTCTTATAGGACAGAGTAGAATTGCCCCATAGGGTTTCCAAGGTTGTAAATCTTTATGAAAGCAGACTGCCAAATCTTTCTCCCCAGGAATGGTTAGTGGGTTCAAACACCCACATTTTGGTTAGCAGCTGAATGCTTTCACCAATGTACCACCAGGACTTCTCATGGGATCCTAGATTGATGGACTAAGAAGCCCCATTGATGCAATGGTTAAGTGCTTAGCTGCTGATGTAAAGGTTGGTGACTCCATTTTACCCTTTGGCTCTGTAGGAGAAAGATCTAGTGATCTGTTCCCATAATGGCTATAGCTTAGAAATACCATGGGGCATTTCTACTTTGTCACATGGGGTCACTAGGAGTTGGAATCAACTTAAGGGCACTCAAGAATAACAACAGACTGATGGAATGAGGGCAGAGTCGGGGTGGAGACTTAAAGAGCTTCCTAGCCTAACTAGACCAAAAAACCCAAAATAAAACCTGTTGCCATCAAGTTGATTCTGATTCATTGCAACCCTATAGGACAGAGTATAATGACCCCATAGTGTTTCCATATTTATAAATCTTTATGGAAACAGACTGACACATCTTTCTCCTGAGGAATGGCTCTTGGGATTGAACTACTGACCTTTTCAGGTTACCAGCTGAGTGCTCAACCACTGCACCATCAAGGCTCTTTAGCCTAACTAGACCAAACAATAGGAAATGAAGATCTATATCTGTGAAATGATTACCTTAGACCAATAGTTCTGAACTAGAGGTGATTTTGCTCCATAGGGAACATTTGACAGTATGTACTGTGTAGAAAAAATAAAATATAAATAAAAATCTCCATTTTTCACTATTCTGCCCCTTCTTTCTGACATCAGACCTCAGTCATCAGGAGCTATGTCAGATCTCAAAAGTTAAAGGGCACATTCCTCCAGACTGCCAAAAAGACCTAAAACTTCAAATGCCAGCCATCTTGAAGTCCCTAGGGCTCCACTCATTTTTGACAGGCTGGCTACAAATTTGGGGGTTCCAAGCTCTGGTAGCATAGTACCTAAGGCATTTGACTGCTAACCAGAAGGTTGGTGGTTCAAACCCACCAGCCGCTCCATGAAAGGAAGATGGGACAATCTACTTCTGTAAAGATTTATTGTCTCAGAAAACTCAATGGGGGTTTCTATGAGTCAGAATCGACTCGATGGCAGTGAGTTTGTGTTTTGGTTTTCTACAGGAGCTCTGGTAACGTAGTGCCTAAGGCACTTGACCGCTAACCAGAAGACTGGTGGTTGGTGGCTGAAGGTTGGTGGTTCAAACCCACCAGCCACTCCTCGGAAGGAAGATTAGGCAATCTACTTCCTTAGTGATACTGCCTCGGAAACCCAAGGAGAGGTCGCTATGAGTCAGGTCTGACTCAACAGCACATAACAACAACAAACTGTAAGAGAATAAATCCTTGTTTGTTAAAGTCATTCCACCTGTGATATTTATTTTAGAGTGGCACTGTTGTTGTTGTTGTTGTTGTTTGCCGTCGAGTCGGCCCCGACTCATAGCGACCCCTCCTTGGGTTTCCGAGGCAGTATCACTACGGAAGTAGGATTGCCCAACCTTCCTTCCGAGGAGTGGCTGGTGGATTTGAACCGCCTGCCTTCTGGTTAGCAGTCAAGTGCCTTAGCCACTATGCTACCAGAGCTCCCAGAGTGGCACTAGGTAAGCAAAACAATTACCAATATGAAACATCTTTGCCCCAAAGAGGGTACATCTTTTCCTTCCTAGGGCAGATGTCTTTTTCTCACCAGGAATCCCTTGGAGATTCAGTATCCAGAGCTTTTATTGATGATTTTTGCCATGTTATCATGAGGTGGTTGTTATGAGGTGGGTGCCTTTGGCTTAGCCTGGTCAGCCAAAACCCAGGAGTCACCTCACAAGCATAACCTATTGGTTAGCATGGTCTAGAGTTCTTATTGAAGGTGCTAAAACCATGAGGCAAATTTCAAGATTTTGGAGGTTATCTCTTGGGAACCAAGGGCAAAAACCAATTTTTTTGGGGTAATGTGGGAGCTCTGGTGGCGTAGTGCCTAAGGCATTTGTCTGCTAGCAGAAGGCTGGCAGTTCAAACACACCAGCTACTCCTTGGAAGGAAGGTTGGGCAATCTACTTCCATAGTGACATCACCTTGGAAACCTAAGGAGGGGTCGCTATGAGTTGGATCTGACTCGATGGCAGTGAGTTTGGTTTTGGAAAGTTAATATAAACCCCACATTTGGAGGCATTTTTGATTGCCACAATTACAGCAAGTTGTTACTGGCATGTAATAGATAGAAGTTCAGGATGCTGTTAAACAACCTACAATGCACATGACAGCCCCCACAACAAAGAATTTTTCATCCAGTCCAAAATGTGCTGCTGTTGAGAAATCCTGGTCTAATACACAGAACTTCTGACTTTCAGTCAAGTGTTTTGCTGAAGGTTTTTCTTGACTCAGAAAGCAAATATACATTTGTTTATGACTTTCTTGGGGATACAAAATGTTACCCTTGGCAGCTAACTGATAAGTTGGAGGTTTGAGGCTACCAGAGACTATTCAGAAGAAAGGCTTGACAACCTACTTTCAAAAAATCAGCATTCTACTCTGAAGCAAGAAGGATGGAGCCATCCACTTCTGAAAAAACTAGTCACTGAAAATCTTATGAAGAGCAGTGAAACACTGTCCCATATAGTACTAGAAAATTTTATGAAATAAATACCAGTGAAACATAATCTGATATAGAGCCAAAAGATGAGTCCCTCAGTTTGGAAGGCATTCAAAATATGAGCGGGGAGGAGTTCCGGTAATATAGGGGAATAGGCAGACAAACTACACATACCCTCTTCAACAAAGAAAAGGGGAACCAATTAACACATATATCGAAGATAATCCTGGAGCCCTGAGCTTGGAAGGAAGGGTACAGAAGTGGACTAAACTCCAGCTAGTAGAAGAACCTGCATGAAAACACCAAAAATGGAGACACACGGAGCTATGATCTGTCAGTGATCTTGACCACATGGACAGTTTAGATATTGCCAAATGGTGTAAGTACCTAAGAATTAAAATAAATATCAGCCCTGCTAGCCAGGGGCTGCACAGAGGATTACACTGGTGGTTGGTGAATAATAGGGGAAGCAGCAAAGAGGGAGATGGGTTGAGCTATGGACTTTTGCCTGTCCTGAGGGCAGAGCCATTTTGAATGTTTACAAGTGGTTTGACCATTTTGAATATTTAAAGCAACAGCATTATCTCAGATTCCAGGGACCTAAGAATAGGCTCCACTTGCTGGGAACCTCAAGGATATTCCGGATGCAAACGACTGGAAAGGTATGATATTCCTCTTGTTGCTCTTATACCCTACACCCTCTTGGTGAATGGAAGAGTGGCCATCTCTCACTCCTGCATACCTTCTGGGCTGGCAGGAATTCCATCACAGTCTGTGTACTCTGACAGAGCCTGGGTGCCCTGTTCCTCTTTGCCCAAATTCTTATTTTTTTCCTTTTTTAAAGTTTGTTTGTTTTCATCTGTTTTAAAATTGTTACTATTATTATTATTCTTTTTTTTTTTTGGTCTTTTATTATTATTATTTATTTTTTCCTTCCCAGGTACTAGTTTTCAGCATTTTCTCTCTTCCCTGTTCTTGATTCCCATTTTTTTCTTTCATGTGGTTAACCCCATTCCTTGTTTTTCTTTTTTGCATTTTTCTCATTCTTTTCTTCACTTTCCTCCTAATCTACCTCTTTTCTCTTACTGCCCCCTCCTCAGATATTGCATTTTCTTTTCTTAGTGATTGTTTCTGTGTGTTTCTGTGGTTTTTTGCCTGCTTGCTTTTATTTTTTGATGGTTTTTCAATCATTGTTTTTGTCTGAGTGGGAGACAGCAATCGTGCCCTTATGACACAACCACACCTGCACTTCCTGCAGCTCCACTTACTGAGTGAGAGCCACCACTTACTTCTCCATCAACTGGCCAATGATAAATGACCACCAAGGAGAGCCTGACCCACCCTAAACTGCTCTTCACAAACTGCTAACAGAGATCTAAACACAACAATGTCACAATGTCTCAGAGACAATAGACCATCACAGTCCATACTAAGAAGCAAGATAAAGTGGTAGAAACAAGGGAACAGGATACAGAACCAGAACATATCCCTGAGGAAAAAGCAGTATTAGAACTCCCTGATATGAAATTCAAAAGAATTATACTTATATATCTCCAAAGGATTGAGAGACAGATCAAGGAAAACATTGACAAAACTAAGGAAAACACACAAAAAACCTTAGGACAATTTTGGAAGAAAACACAAGAATAAAATGACAAAATAAATAAAATGACAAAATAAATAAAATGACAAAAAAATTAGAAATGATACACAATCTACAGATAGAAATGCAGAAGATTCATACTAAATTTTCAGAAATAGATAACACATTGAAAGAGCAAAGGAGCAGAATCAAATCAATGAAAGACAAAGAGATCAATCAGGAAAAAGGTCAAAAAAAA
>NW_006921791.1:5432343-5434801 GCF_000298275.1 Orycteropus afer afer | reverse complement strand
GCCTTTGGAGTTGAAATGATCACAGGCCCCTAGGTTTCAAAGAGCCAGACCTTTACCAACTTGGTTCTGGAGTGTGGGGCTGCTCGTTCATGTGAGCCAGTGGGATGGAGCCATAGCTGCTGCTCAAGAGTGAGGGGGTGGGGCTGCCGTGCCCGTGAGGGAGAGGAACAGGGCCGCCAGGCCAAGGGGGTGAGGTCACCACTCAGGAACTAGGGGACTGGAGCCACCCAGTGGAGGAGATCTGTACAGATACCACCCATTGAAGATCTGTAAAGGTGCCAAGTTGACAAGCGGTAGAATTGCTGTGGTTAATGTTTGTGTGTCAACTTGGCTGGGCCTAGTTGAGTGGCTGGGCAGATGGTGGTGTTTATTCCCCATGATGAGACTGGCAATCAGCTCCATGGTGGGATCTAGCACAACCAGCCAAATACCTGGTTTGCGTATGTGGTCTGCTTCCCATATATAAGAAGCAGCTTTGGGAATGGTCTCTAGTGTATGGCATGCTTGGACCCTGCATGTAGCTGTGTCATTGTTCAACAGCCTGCCATGCTCTGCCGACCTGGGGACTTACAATGAACTTGAATTAATGGTCTGCCATGTAGTTTCGTAACATCAGGACTGTGCCTTTTTACTTCTCAGCCTTGGGCTTGGTAGCCTCAGCAGCCAGCAACTGTCTGAGTGAAGAAAAGCTTCTAGCTTCAGTGGGCTGGGAGCTGGAGACAGAGCTGAACCCCATGGCTGAGGGGCTTTCACCCAGCTCCTGGAGCCTGGCACTTTGAACTTGGACTTAAAGCCTCCAAATTGTAAAAGAATAAACTCCTGTTTGTGAAGGCCATCCCATTTGTGGTATATTCCTGTCAGAGTGGCAGTAGGTAACCAGAACAGCTAAATAATACAATCCACCAACTTGACTTCATAGGCATCTACAGAGCACTTCACACAACAATAGAATGATGTACATTTTTTCCAGTACACATGAAACATTCTCCATGACAGACCATATGTTAGGACATAAAGCAAATCTTAATAAATTTAAAAATATTGAAATAGTCCAAAGCATCTTCTCAGATCACAATGCTATCAAATTAGAAATCAATAGGAAGATGAATGGAAAAAGAGCAAACACATGGGACCTGAACAACACCCTCCTTAAGAATGACTGGGTAAGAAAAGAAATAAAAAATGAAATTAAAAAAGTCCTTGAATGAAACAAGAATGAAAGCACAACATACCAAAATCTTTGGGACACAGCAAAACCAGTGATCAAAGACCAATTTATAGCAATAAATGCACACATCAAAAAAGAAGAAAGAGCCAAAATCAACACTTGAAACCAACATCTCCAACAATTAGAAAAACAACAGGAAGAAAAGCCTACAGTCACCAGAAGAAAGGAAATAATCAAGATTTAAGCAGAAATCAATGAAACAGAAATTAGAAAGACAATAGAAAAAATCAACAAGACTAGAAGTTGCTTTTTTGAAAATATTAGTAAAATTGAAACATTAGTAAAACTGACAAACCACTGGCAAATTTAACAAAGGAAAAGACAGAGAGAATACAGATAACATGAATAAGAAACGAAATGGGCGACATCACAACAGAACCAACTGAAATAAAAAGGGTAATATCAGAATACTATGAAGGACTGCACTTCAACAAATTTGAAAATCTGGAAGAAATGGATAGATTTATAGATGAACAATACTTACCTAAAGTAACAGAGGCTGAGGTGGAAAAGTTGAGCACACTTATAACAAAAGAAGAAATTGAACAGGTCATAAGATAATTACCAACAAAAAAAGTCCTGGCCCAGACAGTTTCACCAGAGAATTCTACCAAACATTCAGAGAAGAACTGACACCAATCCTATTCAAACTATTTCAAAACATAGAAAAGGACAAATCCTCCCAAATTTATTTTATGAAGCAAGCATAACCTTGATACCAAAACCAGGGAAAGACATCACTCAAAAGAAAACTATAGATCAATATCCCTCGTGAATATAGATTCAAAAATCTTTAACAAAATCCCAGCCAACAGGCTCTGATAACATATCAAGAAAATAATTCATTATGACCAAGTGGGGTTCATATTAGGTATGCAAGGATAATTCAATATTAGAAAAATAACCAGCGTCATCCACCACATAAGTAAAACAAAGGAAAAGATCCACATGATCATATCAGTTTACGCAGAAAAGTCATTTGATAAAATCCAGCACCCATTCCTGATCAAAACTCTCAGCAAAATAGGAATAGAAGGGACATTCTTCAATATGATAAAAGGGCATTTATGCAAAACCAACAGCCAACATTATTCTCAATGGAGAGAGACTGAAACCATTCCCCTTGCAAACAGGAACCAGACAAGGATGCCCTCTATCACCACTTCTATTCAACATTGTATGAGAAGTCTTAACCAGGTGTTCTAGTTACCTAGTGCCACTCTGACAGGA
>NW_006921791.1:5427558-5432153 GCF_000298275.1 Orycteropus afer afer | reverse complement strand
GACCTTGAGCTCTGCCTTTTGGTCCCAGCCCACTGAAGCTAGAGGCATCTCTTCACTCAGACAGCTACTGGCTGCTGAGGCTAACAAGCCCAAGGTTGACAAATAAAATGGCACAGTCCTGATGTTACCAAACCACATGGCAGGCCATTGATTCAAGTCTGTTGGAAGTGCCAGGATCGGCAGAGCATGGCAGGCTGCTGAACAACAACTCAGCTATATGTAGGGTTCAAGCATGCCATAAGCTAGAGACTGTTCCCCAAGGCTTCTCCTTATGTACAGGAAGCAGAGCACATCCCTAAGGCAGCTACTCAGCTGCTCACAGTAGATTCCACCATGGAGTTGCTTACCAGTCTCATCATGAGGAATACTATTTCCAGCTGCCCAGTCACTCAACCAGGCCCAGCCAAACTGACACCCAAACTTAACCACCACCAATTCCACCCCTTGTCAACTTGGTACCTATACAGATCTTCAATTGGTAGTATCTGTACAGATCTCTTTCACTGGGTGACTCCAGTCCCCTAGTTCCTGAGTGGCAACCTCACCCCCTTGGCCTGGTGGGCCCTGTTCCTCTCCCTCTTGGGCATGGCAGCCCTACCCCCTCACTCTTAGGCAGCAGCTATAAATCCATCCCAATAGCTCACATGAATGAGCAGCCCCACACTCCAGAACTAAGTGGTAAAAGTCTGGCTCTTTGAAGCCTCGGGGGCTGTGATGGTTCCACCCCCAAAGGACATGGTCCTACCCTTGAGGCTGAGTCAACTCTGTTCCTGTTTCCTTGGTCTCTCTGCTTCTGCCAATTAATGCCTGAGGGCAACCTGCTCCACTGGAACTCTTCCTGCCCAAAGAACACTTAGCTTTCTTGCTTTGTGGGCCAGTCTGCTACTCCATCTCATGCCAGTCTCTTCTACCAATTAATACCCCATGGTAACCCCCCCACTCTGCCAGGAAGCCACCTACCTAAAGGCACCTGGCTTTCTCCTCTGAGGACTGATAAGCCCGTTACTGTTTAATGCCAGTCTCTGGGCACTGCTACTAACGTCTCTCATGCTGGTCTCTCTGCTCTGCTCTTGCTCAAGGTTAGTAGGCAGTATACTGGCTGTTGATTCCAACAAATGACAGATCCAAGATCTCCAGGCCTAATGGTGGATTGTTTCCTCACAGACAGTTGTAGGCAACACAACAGGATTCCAATCCACAGAAGAGTGTCTCTTTTCCAAGGATGTCCATTAATATATTGGAAGCAGGCCACAACCCTAGGAAAACTCCCTTTCAATGGATTGGCTGCTTAAAACATACATCTGATCCCATCATGGGAATAACCCAGATCACAATTGCTTAAACCACATAGAATTGTGGTTCAGCCAAGTTAACACAGCTCCAAGTATCACACCAGGGCAATAGGCAAGAAAGGGAAATCAAAAGCATCTGAATTGGTAAGGAAGAAGTCAAACTATCCCTATTTGCTGATGATATGATCCTATACCTAGAAAACCTAAGACACTCAGTGAAAAATCTACTGGAACTAATTGAGAGATTTAGCATCATGGCAGGATACAAGATGAACATACAAGCAAAGAGATTGCTGAAAAAGAAATAAGGAAATCATTACCATTTACAATAGCTACCCCCAAAATAAAATACTTGAGAATAAATCTTACCAGGGATACAGAAGACCTTTACAAAGAAAACTATAAAAGACTACTTCAAGAAACCATAAGAGTTCTACATAAATGGAAGAACATTCCATGCTTGTGGATGGGAAGATTGAACATTGTGAAAATATCAATACTACCCAAAGCAATCTATCCATTCAATGCAATCCCAATACAGAACCCATCAGCATTCTTTAAGGATATGGAAAAACCAATCACTAATTTTATATGGAAAGGAAAGAGACCTTGGATAAGCAAAACATTATTGAAGAGGAAGGAGGTCTCACACTGCCAGATCTCAAAACCTACTATACAACCACAGTAGTCAAAGCTGCCTAGCACTGATACAACGACAGACACATAGACCAATGGAATAGAACTGAGAACCCAGAAATAGATCCATTGACCTGTGGTCAGCTGATCTTTGACAAAGGGCCAAAATCCATTAAATGGGGAAGAGATTTTCTGTTTAACAAATGGTGCTGGCAAAACAGGATATCCATTTGCAGAAAAAGGAAACAAGATCGGTACCTCATACCATACACATAAACTAACTCCAGATGGATCAAAGACTTAAATGTGAAACCTAAAGATATAAAGTTCTCCAAGGAAAATCTAGGGGCAAATTTAACGACCCTAATATATGTCATAAATAGACTGTCAAACATAACCCAAAATGCACAAACAGCAGAAGAGAAACTAGATTAATGGCACCTTCTAAAAATTAAAACTTTATGTGCTTCCAAAGACTTCTCCAAAAGAGTCAAAAGAGAACCTACAGATTAGGAAAAAATATTTGACAATGACATATCTGACAAGGGACTTATCTCTAGAATTTATGGAAAATTCCAACACCTTAACCGCAAAAAGACAAATAATCCAATTAAAAAATGGGCAGAAGACATGAATAGATACTTCACCAAAGAGGATATTCAGGCAGTTAAAAGACATATGAAGAAATGCTTATGATCATTAGCCATTAGAGAGATGTAAATCAAAACAACAATGAGAGACCATCTTGCCCCAGCACTACTAGCAAAGTTCAACAAGACAGAAAATAAATGCTGGTGAGGATGTGGAGAGATTGGGACTCTCATACACTACTGGTGGTACTGTAAAATGATACAACCACTGTGGAAAGCAGTATGACAATTCCTTAGAAAGTTCAAATTAGAAATACCATTCGACCCAGCCATTCCATTATTAGGTGTGGTGGTTAAGTTTGTGTGTCAACTTGTTTGGGCCTGGTTGAGTGGCTTGGCAGCTAAATGTAGTTATTCCCCATGGTGAGATTGGTAATTAACTCCATGGTGGAATCTATTGGAGCAGCTGAGTGGCTGCTTTGGCTATGTGGTCTGCCTCCCATATATAAGAAACAGCTTTGGGAATGGCCTCCAGCTTATGGCATGCTTGAACCTTGCATATATCTCTGTCATTGTTCAGCAGCCTGCCGTGCTCTTCTGATTTGGGGACTTTCAATGGACTTGAATTAATAGCCTGCCATGTGGTTTGATAACATCGGGACTGTGCCTTTTTACTTGTTGACCTTGGGCTTGTCAGTCTCAGCAGCCAGCAGCTGAATGAAGAAAAGCCTTCATCTTCAGTGGGTTGGGAGCAGGAGACAGAGCTGAAGCCCAAGGTTGAGCGGTTTTCACCCAGCCCCTAGAGCCTGGCATTTTGAACTGTGACTTAAAGTCTCCAAAATGTTAGAGAATAAACTCCTGTTTGTTCAGCCATCCCATTGTGGTATATTCTTTTCAGAGTGGCCCTAGGTAGCCAAAACACTAGGTATAGATCCTAAAGAAGTGAGAGCCAGCACAAGAACAGATATATGCACACCCATGTTATTGCAGCACTATTTAGTAGGCAAAAGATGGAAATACCCTACGTGCCCATCAACAGAAAAATGGATAACCAAATTATAGTACATACATACACTGGAATACTATGCAACACTAAAGAGTGAAGTAGAATTGGCAAAACACCACATAACATGGATGAACTTGGAGGACATCATACTGAGTGCAATAAGTAAATCACAGAAGGACACATATTGTATTAGTCCATTATTGTAAAAAGTCAAGGAAAGGTTTATATATGGAAGGAAATTTTCTTTGTTGGTTACCAGGAATGGGAGGGGAGGGAAGGGAACACTGTTAGATAGGTAGAGACATGTATTGATTTGTATGAAGAGAAGGGCAATGTACCAAATGTGAGTGATCAACATGGTGGTATTGAGGAAGAGGAATACATAAAGAGCACATGGGAGGTACAGACAACAAAGATGAACCCCTTTGCACATACAGTACTGCATTGTCAGTGAAGGCAAACATTGATATATGGGTGGATAGATGAGTGCACAGGCTGAACTACTATGTATGTCTATGCAGGGGGCAGTGTGCCCAAGACCATGTATAGGGTTGACAGACAATGTTTCTACATGTGTATTTGTATGTTCTGTAAGAATGTCCAGGTATATAATAGAGCTGACAAGGGACAAGGTTGTAGTCACTTCTTGGCCATAGCCAGCTACCCAGAGGGAGCAAGTAGTGGGACCTGTGGGCTTAGGACCATAGTTTCAGGGGACATAAAGCTCAACTGGCATAACACACTATACAAAAACATTGTCCACATCCTACACTGGTGAGTAGCAACTGGGATCTTAAAAGCTTGCAAGTGGCCATCTAGATGCAATGATGGGTCTCTCCTACTCCGGGGCAAAGACAAATGAAGAAAACCAAAAACACATGGTAACAATTAGTCCAACGGACAGGTATACCATGAGATCCTCAGCCTATACAACTATGAGACAAGAAGAACTAGATGGTGACCAGCTACCAAAGTCATTCACTAGAGGTTAGGGTGGGAGATCTCTGTAGGAGATCCTGGGTAGAGTGGGAGAACAATGTAGAATAAAACTCAAAATCATTAAAAAAAAAA
>NW_006921791.1:5425313-5427103 GCF_000298275.1 Orycteropus afer afer | reverse complement strand
GCTTATAAAAGCTGGCAAGTCCAAAGTTCTTAGATCAAACAGCAAGCTGGAGGCTTTTGCTGACTCTCGCATCTGCAGTGGCTGAGGAGCTCATGATTGGCAGGCAGTTGACTCCAATGAATGACGAATCCAAGATCTCCAGGCTGAATGGTGGATTGTTTGCTCACAGACAGTTGTAGGCAGCACAACAGAATTCTGATCCACAGAAGAGTGTCTCTTTTCCAAGGATGTCCATAAATATACTGGACACAGGCCACACCCCTAGGGAAACTCCCTTTCAATGGATTGGCTGCTCAAAACATAGCCATCTGATCTCATTATGGGAATAACCACATCACCACTGCTTAAACCACACAGAACTGTGGTCCAGCCAAGTTGAGGCACAACTCCAACGATCACAACTGGGGAAGAGCTGCCTCCTCAAAGCAGAGTTGACTTTAATGACATGGATGGCATAAAGCTTTTAGGATCTTCATTTGCTGATGGATCATGACTCAAAATGAGAAGAAACTATTGCAAGCATTCATTAGTAATCAGAACATGGAATGTATGAAGTATGAATCTAGGAAAATTGGAAGTTGTCAAAAATGAAATGAAATGTATAAGATTGATACCCGAGACATTGTTGTTGTTGTTAGGTGCCACTGAGTAGGCTTTGACTCCTAGAGACCCTTTGTACAACAGAAGAAAACATTGCCCAGTCCTCCACTAGCTATGCTTCAGTCCATTGTTGCAGCCACTGGCCAATCCATCCTGGTGAGGGTCTGCCCTCTACTTTACTAAGCATGATATTCTTCTCTAGAGAATGGTCCCTTCTGATAACATGACCAAAGTAGTTGAGATGAAGTCTGGTCATTCTCATTTCTAAAGAGCATTCTGGCTGTTCTCCTTCCAGATAGCTTTGTTCATTCTTCTGGTGGTCATGATATTTTCACTATTCTTTGCCAACATCACAATTGAAAAGCATCAATTCTTCTTCAGTCTCCCCTATTCATTGTCCAGGTTTCCATCACTCATCTATCAGCTTGTCGTATCGTGGTGGCTTGTGTGTTGGTATGAGGCTGAACGCTATGTCACTGGTATTTCAAGTACCAGTAGTTCCACCCATGGTGGACAGGTTTCAATGTACGTTCCAGAGTAAGACAGACTGGGAAGAAGGATGGAGCCATCCACTTCTGAGAAATTGGCCACTGAAAACTTTATGAACAGCAGTGAAACAGTGTCTGATAATCAAGGCATTATTAAGCTCAAATGGATTAGTATTGGCTATTTTGAATCAGACAATCATACGGAGTACTATGCCAGGAATGACAAATTTAAGAGGAATGATGTTGCATTTGTGGTCAAAAAGAACATTTCAAGGTCTATACTGAAGTACAATGCTGTTAGTAATATCTATATGCCTACAAGGAAGACTATTATTCAAATTTATGCAGCCATCACTAAAGCCAAAGATGAAGAAATTGAAGAATTTTACCAACTTCTTCAGTCTGACATTACTCAAATATGCAATGAAGTTATATTGATAATTACTGGTGATTGGAATGGAAAAGTTAGAAACAATGAAGTATTGTTGTTGTTGTTGCTGTTGTTATGTGCTGTCGAGTCAGCCCTGACTCATAGCAACCCCTCCTTGGGTTTCCGAGGCAGTATCACTACGGAAGTAGGATTGCCCAACCTTCCTTCTGAGGAGTGGCTGATGGATTTGAACCGCCAGCCGTCTGGTTAGTAGGCAAGTGTCTTAGCCACTATGCTACCAGAGCTCCATGGGTAATACACTTTCTTTTGTG
>NW_006921791.1:5374210-5423379 GCF_000298275.1 Orycteropus afer afer | reverse complement strand
GCGGTAATGTACCAAACAGTGTTTCTTTTCTATTCATAAGGTAATGTACCAAACAGAAATGGTCCTTAGAAACAAAAATAGCCAGACTTCATCTCACCTACTTTGCTTGTGTACGAAGGGCCCATTGTCTGGAGAAGGAGATCATGCTTGGCAAAGTAGAGGGTCACGGTAAAAAGGGAAGACCCTCAGTGAAATGGATTGACACAGTGGCTGCAATGAAGGGCTCACTCATAGCAAGGATTGTGAGGATGGTACAGGACTGGGCAGTGTTTCATTCTGTTGTACATAAGGTTGCTATGGTCTTGTGGTAGTTGTGTGTCGACTTGGCTGGGTCTAGTTTTGAGTAGCTGGGAAGCTGTATGTAGTTATTCTACATGATGAGACTGGTAATCAACTCCATGGTGGAATCTGCTGGAGCAACTGAGTTTCTGCCTTAGGGTTGTGGCCTGCTTGCAGTACATAAGAAGAAATGTTGAGAAAGGTCTCTGCAGCTTTTGGCACTCTTGAATTCTACATGTAGAGACATCGTTGTTCAGAAGTCTGCCAGGTTGTCTGTTGATCTTGGCACTGCTAATGGACATGAATTAGTGGCCTGCCATATGGTTCAATAATTTTGGGACTGTGCCATTTTACTTGTCATCCTAGGGTTCATCAGATTCAGCAGCCACAAGCTGCCTGAGTGAAGAGATGCCTCCAGCTCCAGTGGGCTGGGAGCAAGAGGTAGAGCTGAAGCCCAAGGTTGAGGGGCTTTAACCCATCCCCTGGAGCTGGCACTTTGAATTTTGACTTCTAGCCTCCTAAACTGCAAGAGAATAAACTCCTGTTTGTTAAGACCACCCACTTGTGTTATTTTCTTTTAGAGCAGAACTAGATGACCAAAATGCATCTCTGTAATTCGGAGCCAACTTGGTAGCACCTAACAACAACAATGCACAGCATTATGTATACTTTAAATTATCTCTAGCTTACTTATATTACCTAATACAGTGTAAGTGCTATATAAATAGCACTTTAAATTCCCTCCTGTCCATTGAGGTGTCACTTTGACCACTTACTTACTTTTCTTTTTCTTCTCAATATTTTTAATCTGCAGTTGCTTGAATCTGCAGATCCAGAACCCATGACATGATGGTGGTTGTGGGTGAGGTTGACCATACTTGGAATTAGGCTATAAAGTCCGGGACATATTCCTCAACGGTTGATACCAGAGAAGATTTTGTAGATTGTAGGTATAAACTTGTCCAGAGTGTGACTCACGCTCGATTCAGATATGAGTAGTAGGAGTTCCTTTAGGGTCTGGGGAGGTCTGTGACAGAAGCAGGAACTCAGAGGTGAGGTGGGAGTATAACAGACTTGTTCTCTGGGCCCCAAGGGAAGAACTAGGAAAACTGGGCATGAGTTTCATAGAGAGAGAGAGAGTTTAGATCAGTATAATAAGAGTATTTTATTGAACAAAACTGTTCAATGGTAGAGAGTGTTTACTGAGGCAGAAGCTCTCAATTATCATTGAAATCACTAAAACTTACAGGAAGGAGCTCCAAGTATAGGTTTGGGTCTAGACCTGAAACTTTCTGATGCATTTTTCTCTGAAAATCAATCATCCTAGAAAATAGGAAATTCAGAATGAAGTCAAAGATTCAGTGATTCCATTGATAAGTCCTGTCAAATCTACGTTCAAAATATATCCCAAATCTAAGCATACTACACATTGTCTACTGCTATCCCTCTAGTTTAAAACATTGCTGTCGTGTCTCCAGGTAAATGATCTCCAAATGGTTTCCCTGCTTTCACTCATGCCCTCTTTCCTGGTCTGTTCTCTACAAAGCAAAGGTGCTGTGGATAGGTTGGTGGGTTTGAACTGCTAACCAATAGGTTAGCAGCCAAGTGCTTAATCACTACACTGCCAGGGCTCCCTAGTATACCCCAGGAACCTATATTTGAAGGTTTAAATCAACATTTCAATCTCACATGCAATTCAGTTTCTTCTCTTTCCAAGTTTGTTTTTTGGCTTGGAGTGCTGCTAAGAGCAAAGGATCTTTCTTTGACTCTCGTCACTTGGTCACTTGTTATTTTGAATGAAGAGAGATCAGAGAGCAAAAAGCCAAGGTGTTTTTATTTAGCTGACCTTGCTGTTATAGATCATTTGGCAAACACCAACTGATCATTGCTGCTGTCAGTGAGGCTCATATTGTAAATGCTGGCTCCTCCATGGGTACAGGAAGACCACTCCTAGGCTCCTCTGTGCCTGGACTAGCATGATGAACTTCTCAGCTGATCTCCTGTGATTTCTCTTACCTTAGACCCTGCCCATTGCCTCTTCAATGTCCTCTTTCTGGCAGGTAACACTTCTGGCCAGAGTATCCTACAGGCTGTTTTTTGTGGCTGCTGGTTAGCCCACAGGTAACTCTTTCATATCTATGCCTTGCCAAATCATGTGTCATTTTTCCTTACTTGGGTTTCTGTGATGCTCCAGCCAGGCTTCTATCTTTAGAATTTCCAAGAGAGGAGCAGACAGTAGTCATTGTGTTCACACAATGTTCTCAAACTGGAAGATATAGGCCAGTCTTGCTTAGGACAATTCTCACCATGTTTTGCTGTAGTGGCCAGGCTGGGTGGGCCTATGGATTTCTGTTGTTTAGAAAACATTCAGCAGGGAGTGAGAAGCCAGTCACTATGTTTTCAGGTGCCTCCAATGTCTCTTGAATTCCTCCTTACTGAAGTTGTGACTGCTAACCAGAAGTCCGGTGGTTCAAATCCACCAGCCACTCCTCAGAAGGAAGATTGGGCAATCTACATCCATAGTGATACTGCCTCAGAAACCCAAGGAGGGGTGGCTATGATTCAGGTCTGACATGATGGCTAATAACAACAACAGCAACAACAAAGTTGTGGGCAATAGAGGAATACTTCTTCCTCTCTCTTTCACTGAAAGTGTATTCCCTTATAAAGACAAACTACTCAGATGAAGTGTCTCTGGCTGTAACCTGTTATTATACTTCAAGGAACTCTTTTTGAATTTCTGTTTTCTCTTTATTTGATCTGGTTGAGATGGTGGGGGTGAAGATAGCTGGACCTTTTTTCCCCCTGCTGCTTTTTAGTAAGTTTGAGAGGAGATGGATTGCCTTTGAATTTTCAGCCAAAATTGAAGCAATAAGCAGATTTCCATTCAATATCCTGTGACAGGAAATAAAACAGAGTTGATTAAAGGCTGACTATGTGAAGTGGCTGAGAAGGTTAGGGCAGGCATTCATGGCAATCAAACCAAACCTGGAAAACCCCTTAGGTTTCAGAAAAGATGAGGTCAATGTGTGATAGTGCATGTCAAAATTAGTAATTAGAAGCCCAAGTTGGTAGAAATGGTTTTTATTTTAATCCTTGAGGAGGGATATGTGATTATTTGGAATGTTTTATTTGGAATGTTTAATTTTTTCTTTCTGTGTATATGTGATTATATATGTGTGTGTGTGTGTGTGTGTACATACATATATATACATATATATATAATTTCAAAAGAAAAAAGCAGATTTGGATTTTTTAAGGTGTATGGGTGAAGCGTTTGCATTACAATTTTGCCACTCTTAGGTAAATAAAGGAGCTCTGGTGGTGCAGCAGTTAAAACATTTGACTGCTAACCAAAAGGTCAGTGGTTCAAACCCACTAGCTTCTCTGTGGGGGAAAGATGAGGCAGTCTGCTTACTTAAAGATTTACAGCCTTAGAAACCCTATGGGACAGTTCTACTTTGTCCTATAGGGTTGCTAAGAGTCGGAATCCACTCAATGGCAGTGGGATTCGGTAAATGTGCTAGAAGGAAACCTAACCATGGCATGAAATATTAACAAGACACAATGATCTACCTAGAGACACTTATCCAAAGTGTTTTAAACATGAACCTCTTTGGACAAATACTTTCTTCTCTACACAGAGACACCTAAGTCCATTGACTTGAGCTTGAGTTGATATTCTCTTTTTATTACCCCAGTTTGGTATTTCTCCTACCTATGGTTGCTTCTTTCTCCAAATTCCCTTCCCATAAGGTAATTTCCTGGAAATCCTGATGCCTTGCACCCTGCCTTACGAGAGGTCAATTTTCAGTTCTTAATTCCTTGTTATGTTTTCCCTGAAATTAATGCTTTTCCATTATGACTGGAAAAAAAAAAAGCAAGGATGTCTGCCCTCATCATTCTTAGTCAACATATTACTGGAAATTTTAGCCAATGCAGTAAGCAAGAAAAGGAAATAAAAAGCATGCAGATTGGAAAGGAAGAAATAAATTATTTGTATTTGCAGATGATATGATTATCTATATAGAAAAGCCGAAGAAATCTACATAAAAACTCTTAGAGGTAATAAATGAGTGCAACAAGGTAGCAGGATACAAGATGAAAATGGAAAAATCAACTGTGTTTCTATACACCAACAAACCCAAAAAATCTTAGACCCGTTGCTATTAAGTCATTTCTAATTCATAGTGACCCTATAGGACAGAGTAGAACTGCTCCATAGAGTTTCTAAAGCTGTAAATCTTTATGGAAGCAAACTGCCTCATCTTTCTTTCAAGAAGTGGTGGGTAGGTAGCTGAGTGCTATGACCACTGTGCGAACAGGGGTCCTCAAATATCAACAATAAATGTGTAAATTGAAACTAAAAATGTAATACTATTTACAGTCTCTGCAGAGCAAATGAAATAATTAGGGATAAATTTAATACACTATATACAGAAACTGCATGCTGAAAATTTCAAAATGCTGATGAAAGATAGTAGAGCCTAAATAAATAGAAACACATACCATGTTCATGATGTGGAAGACTCAACATAATAAAGATGTAAATTCTACCCAAATTGATCTATAGATTTAATATAATTTTGATCAAAATCCCGCAAGGTGCTTTGTAGACATACACAAATTTCTTTTAAAACTTATACGGAAAGATATAGGACTAAAATAGCTAAAACACTTAAAAACATTCTATTGGATTAAGTCCTGATGTTAAGACTTACTATATTGCTATAAAAATTAAGACAGTGTGGTATTGGTAGAGAAATAGTTACATAAGTAAATGGAAAAACCAAACTCACTGCTGTCGAGTAGATTGTGACTCATAGCAACCCCTCTTTGGGTTTGCAAGGCAGGAACTCTTTGGAAGTAGATTGCCCACTCTTCCTTCAGAGGAGTGGCTGGTGGGTATGAACCACCAGACTCTAGTTAGCAGTCAAATGCCTTAGGTAGCACACCACCATAGAAAAGAAATTTTTGACAAAGTTAAAAAAAAAATTCAATAGAGGAAAAATAATTGTACCAACAAATAGTGCTGAAGCAATGGGACATTTATAAACAAAAAATAAATAAACTTTTACCTAAACCTGTATCTTATAAAAGTTAACTCAAAATAGATCAAAGATTTAAATGTAAAACTATAAAACTTTCAGGAAAAAAGGACAAAATCTTCTAGATCAAGGGCTAGATGAAGAGTTTATAGACTTGTCTTGATAAAGAAGATAGTCATTAAAAGCATGATCCATAAAAGTGAAAACTGATAAATTGAACCTCGTCAAAAGGATATGCAAAAGCTTGGGATTCCACACCCCACCATAAAGATCATCAAAGAAAAATCAGGGGCAAACTTAGGGGCTGTAATATATGGCATAAATACATTATCAAACACAACTAAAAGTGCACAGACAGCAGAAGACAAACTAGATGACTAGGACCTCCTAAAAATTAAATATTTATATGCATCAAAAGGGTAAATAAAAATAGAACCTCCAGGAAAAAAATTTTGGCAACCCTATATAGGGCAGAGAGCTAATCTCAAAAATTTATAGAAAACTTTAACACCTTAACAACAAAAAGACAAGCAATTCAATTAAAATATGGGCAGAGGACATGAACAGACACTTCACCCAAGAAGACATTCAGGCTGCTAACAAACACATGAAGAAATGCTAACAACCATTAGCCATTCTAAAACCAAAAAACCAAACTGAATGCCGTTGAGTTGAATCTGACTCATAGCAACTCCCCCTTGGTTTCCGAGGCGGTATCACTACGGAAGTAGATTGCCCAATCTTCTTTTTGAGGAGTGGCTGGTAGGTTTGAACCACCAGCCTTCTGGTTAGCAGTCAAATGCCTCAGGCACTACACCACCATAGCACCCTTACTAGCCGTTGTTGTTGTTGTTGTTATTTGCCATAGAGTCAGCCCCAACTCCTAGCGACCCCTTCTTGGGTTTCCGAGGCAGTTATCACTACGGAAGTAGGATTGCCCAACCTTCCTTCCGAGGAGTGGCTGGTGGGTTTGAACCGCCAGCCTCCTGGTTAGCAGTCAAGTGCCTTAGGCACTATGCTACCAGAGCTCCGTTAGAGAGATGCAAATCAAAACTACAATAAGATATTGTCTTATTCCAGCATTAATAATAAGGTTGAAAAAACAGAAAACAAATGCTGATGAGAATGTGGAAAGACTGGAACATTCAGACAGAGTTGCTGGGATTGTAAAATGGTGCAACCACTGTAGAAAAGTGTAGGGTGCTTTCTTTAAGAAGTTAGAAATAGAAATACCATATGATCTAGCAATCCTACTACTATTTATAGAGAAATAAAAGCCATGACATGAACAGATATATGCATACCCATATTCATTGCAGCATTATTCACAATAGAAAAAGATGGAAACAACCTAGGTGCTCATCAATGGATGAATAGATAAACAAACCATGCTACATACACACAATGGAATACTACACAGTATTACAGAATAATGATGAATTTGCAAAACACCTCATAACATGGATGAACCTAGAGAATGTTATGCTAAAAGAAATTAGTCAATCACAAAAGAACAATTATTGTATGAGACCACTATCATAAAAAGTTAAAAAAAGGTTTTAAACAACCCCCCTCCCCACAAAAAAGGGCTGTTCAGGGTTCTTGCTTTTGCAAATTCCCTCTGAGCCATACAAAAGTAAAGTTGCAGAACAATACAGAGAGGTGTTGAGGATCCCAAGAAGTTGGTTAGAGATCTGTCTCCTCTGATGTCCACCAAGGTGACTGAGGGCCTGTAATAGGTAGTTCCACTTTGGCTCTGTGCCAAGTGCTGGACTGGAAGAAGGAAGAGTCCAGATAAATGGCCTAAGACATGCATGCTAGTTCTCTGGCTGGAGTGACGTGTCAAGTAGAGCTCTGGAGTCCACATGCCCTAATGAGAAGGCTTAGAGGTATTGAAGCCCAAGCCCCCTAGAGCCAGGAATGGGAGGGTCCAGGAGTGGCCGAGGACCACAGAGTGGTAGGTTTCAAGTAGGAATTAGGTAAGAGGAGGGTGCAGAGGTTTCCAACAGCTAAGGGAGACAAACTTGTTTGTCAGTTTGTCATCTCATGAGGCTTGTATGTTGCCGTGAGGCATGAGGCTGTGCCACTGGTGTTTCAGAAGCCAGCAGAGTTGCACATGGTGCACAGGTTTCAATGCAGCCTACAGACTATGACAGACTAGGAAAAAGGAGGAGGCCATCCACTGCTCAAAAATTGGCCAGGGAAAACCTTATGAATAGCAGAGAAACACTGTCTGATACATTACTGGGCAACTTATGAATAGTTTGTAAACATTGTCTGACACAGTGCAGGAAGACTAGTCCCTTGGGTTGGAAGGCACTCAAAATAGGACTGGGAAAGAGCTGCCTCATTAGAGTAGAACCAACCTTAATGATATGGATAAAGGAAGTCTTTCAGGCTCTCCATGTGCTGACATGACATGACTCAAGTTGAGGAGAAACAGCTGCAAACATCCATTAATAATCAGAACATGAAACATACGAAGTATGAATCTAGAAAAATTGGAAGTTGTCAAAAATGAAAAGGAACTCATTAAGATTGATATCCTAGGCATTAGTGAGCTGAAATGGACCAATTTTGGCCATTTTGAATCAGACAACCATATGATCTACTATGCTGGGAATGACAAATTGAAGAGGAATGGCATGGCATTCATCATCACAAAAGATGTTTCAAGATCTGTCCTGAAGTGCAATGCTGTCAGTGATAGGATAATATCCATATGCCTACAAGGAAGACCCTTTAATACGACTATTATTCAAATTTATACACCAACCACCAAAGCAAAACATGAGGAAATTGAAGATTTTTATCAACTTCTACAGTCTGAAATTGACCAAACATTCAATCAAGATGTGTTGCTTATCACTAGTGATTGGAATGCAAAAGTCGTGAACAAAGAAGAATCACCGGTAGTTGGAAAATTTGCCCTTGGTGACAGAAATAATGCTGGAAATCACATGATAGAATTTTCAAGACAAACGACTTATTCATTGCAAACATCTACTTCCAACATCACAAACAGCTGTACACAGGGACTTCACCAGACGGAGGACACAGGAATCAGATTGACTACATCTGTGGCAAGAGGAGATGGAAAAGCTCAATATCTTCAGCCAAAACCAGGGCAGGAGCTGATTGTGGAACAGACCATCAACTGCTCATATGGAAGTTCAACTTGAAGTTGAAGACAATTGAAACAAGTCCACGAGAGCCAAAATATGATCTTGAATATATCCCTCCTGAATTTAGAGACCATCTAAAGAATAGATTTGATGTGTTGAACACCAATGACCGAAAACCAGAAGAATTGTGGGATGACATCAAGAGCATCATCCATGAAGAAAGCAAAAGGTCATTAAAAATATGAGAAAGAAAGAAAAGATCAAAATGAATGTCAGAAGAGACTCTGAAATTTGCCTTGAGTGAAGAGTAGCTAAAGCAAATGGAAGAAATGACAAGATGAAAGAGCTGAACAGAAGATTTCAAACAGCAGCTCTATCAGACAAAGCCAATTACTATAATGAAATGTGCAAAGACCTGGAGTTAGAAAACCAAAAGGGAAGAACATGCTCAGCATTTCTCAAACTGAAAGAACTGAGGAAAAAATTTAAGCCTCAAGTTGCAATATTGAAAGATTCTATGGGCAAAATATTGAATGATGCAAGAAGCATCAAAAGAAGGTGGAAGGAATACACAGAGTCACTGTACCAAAACAAAACAAAACAAAACAACAACAACAACAACAAAAAAAAAGGTCAATCTTCATCCATTTCAGGAGGTAGCATATGTTCAAGAACCAATGGTACTGAGGGAAGAGGTCGAAGTTGCACTGAAGGAATTGGCAAGGAAGAAGGCTCCAGGAACTGATGGAATACTCATTGAGATATTTCAACATACAGATGCCTCACTGGAGGCACTCACTTGGTTATGTCAAGAGATTTGGAAGACAGCTACCTGGCCAACTGACTGGAAGAGATCCATATTTGTACCCATTCCAAAGAAAGGTGATCTCACAGAATATGGAAATTATCAAACAATATCATTAATATCACACACATGTAAAATCTTACTGAAGATAATTCAAAAATGCTTGCAGCAGTATATTGACAGAGAACTTCCATACATTCAGGCTTCAGAAGAGGATGTGGAATGAGGGATATCATTGCTGATGTCAGATGGATCTTGGCTCAAAGTAAAGAATACCAGAAGTGTTTTTACTTGTGTTTTATTGACTATGCAAAAGCATTTGACTGTGTGGATCATAACAAATTATGGATAACATTGATAAGAATGGGAATTTCAGAACACTTGATTATACTCATGAGGAACCTGTACATTGACCAGGAGGCTGTTGTTCAAACAGAGAAAGGGAACACTGTATGGTTTAAAATCAAGAAGGGAGTGCATCAGGGTTGTATCCTTTCACCATAATTATTCAACATGTATGCTGAGCAAATCAGAGAAGTTGAACTATATGAAGAACGTGGCATCAGGATTGGAGGAATTATTATTAACAACCTGTGATACTCTGACGACACAGCTTTGGCTGCTGAAAGTGAGGATGATTTGAAGTACTTACTGACGAAGATTGAAGAATACAGTCTGCCGTATGGATTACGTCTCAATATAAAGAAAACAAAAAATCCTCACAACTGGATCTGTAAGCAGCATTACGATAAATGGAGAAAAGATTGAAATTGTCAAAGACTTCACATTGCTTGCTTCTACAATCGATGCCAATGGATGCAGCAGTCAAGACATCAGACAGCATATAGCACTGGGCAAATCGGCTGCAAAGGACCTCTTTCAAGTGCTAAGGAGCAAAGATGTCTCCTTGAGAACTAAGGTGCGCCTGATACAAGCCATGGTATTTTCAATCGCCTCATATGCATGTGAGAGCTGGACAATGAATAAGGAAGACCAAGGAAGAGTGGATGCTTTTGAGCTGTGGTGTTGGTGAAGAATGCTGAAAGTACTATGGTTTGCTAAAAGAACAGGTCTGTCCTGGAGGAAGTGCAGCCAGAATGCTCCTTGGAGGCGAGAATGGTCAGACTTCGTCTCACATACTTTGGTCATGTTGTCAGGAGGGACCATTCCCTGGAGAAGGATATCATGCTTGGTAAGGTGGACGGTCAACGAAAGACGGGAAGGCCCTCAATGGGGTGGATTGACATGGTGGTGGTGGCGATGGGCTCAAGTGTAGCAAGAATGGTGGAGCTAGCTCAGGACATGGCGGTATTTCGTTCTGCTGTGAATAGGGTTGCTATGAGTTGGAGATGACTCGATGGCACTTAACAACAACAACAGAGGTGTTAAGATTGCCAGTAGAATGAAGAGGCTTGGAAACAGAAAAAAAGCCACAGAGTTGGGGACTTCACAACCAAGGGCAAACGCCTTGAACTGTGGATTTCAATATGATGCAGCTGCATGATGCTCTTAAAATCCAGAGACGCCCAGCTGCATTTTGAATAAGCAATGAACAAGGCTTTCAACAACAGATGAACCAGCCATCCCCCAGCGTAGACCAATTAGGACTCAGGTGGCACATATGGGCTTAATCCTCTCTATCTACCTTCAGGGGTCACGTAGCTTCCCAGAGCATGAGATACCAACTTGAGAGAGGGAGGAAGAATTATGAACCATTAAACATTTTCCTCAAAGAAGCTAAATTAATCTTAAAAGACCATGCAACTGAAAGAGAATGAGATACACTTACTGACATCCATTTCAATACAATACAAAAGTTGTATTGTCCAGTATGTGGCCTGTAGGAGCAAGCTATGTTTTGGAGGCTGGTGCATCCGAGTTATTTAATGTATAATTTTTCTCTTCTCTATATACGTATAATGGTAGAAATTTGAAGTTGTTCAGGAAAGTACAAAATGAAAAGCAAAGCTTCCTTTGCCCCAAGTTTCTCTCACAAAAGGTACTTACTATTAACAATTTCTATAACTCTGCTCAAAGAAATGTTTTACTTACTGTTTTTTATTTTAAACAAAAGAGATAATCTATAACACTCTTGTACCCTGTACCTCACTTGCTTTTTGTCCTATTTAAAATGTTTGAAAATGTTTCCAACTTGACTTCCCCCACCCTTCTTTAATTTTATTGGCTGTGAAGAATTTCAGGATCTGTATTTATATAATTTAATGAGTCCTCTAAAGGAGCCCTGCTGGCACCATTGTTAAGTGCTCAGCTGCTAACTAAAAGGTTGGAGATTCAAACCTACTCAACTTCCTTGTGGGAGAAAGACCTGGAGATCTGCTCCCATAAAGGCTGCAGCCTCGAAAACCCTATGGGGCAGTTCTACTCTATCCTGTGGGGTCACAAGGAGTCAGAATGGACTCCATGAACACAATAATGAGTCCTCTACTTATGGATACTTTATTTCAGTGTTTCCTTTTCGAACTAAGTGGCAGCTAACATCTTTCTTTTTTCCTATATATTTTGGTGAACATTTCTGAGTATATACATAGAGAAATAACTAGTAGTGGGATGTTTAGAGCATGTTGTTAGGTGCCGTCCAGTCGGACCTGACTCATAGTGACCCCTCCTTGGGTTGCCAAGGCAGTATCACTACGGAAGTAGATTGCCCCATCTTCCTTCTGAGGAGTGGCTGGTGGGTTTGAACCTCCAGCCTTCTGGTTAGCAGTCAAGTGCCTTAGCCACTATGCTACCAGAGCTCCTTATCTTTATAATAAAAGGTAAAACATACTCAAAATTTAAAAAATATTCAATTTGATGGTCAAAGAATAAAAAGTTAATTACATTCCCCTACTAGCTCTTTTCCCCTTTCTCTGTCCCAAGAGAGTTACTGTTTTTATTTCTGTTCTACACACAGCCTGTAATTTCCATAAGACAGGGGTTAAAACTTGTTCAAATGTTCAACATATGGTACTTGATACTTTTCAACTGACTAGTTATGTAGATTCTATGAATGGAAAGAAAGTGAGTAAGGAAAATACCCATGAAAAGAGTTTTCAGTCCTAAATCTTAAGTAAGCAGAAATTTCCAGGGAAACCTGAAGAAAGTGAAATGAGCTCATTTCAGTCTCTGCTTTTTGCTCACCTAAACTTCCCTGTACTCCCAGGTATAACTATAACCAGTCCTGGGAGATCTGTAGCCAAAATAAGGCATATATAGAGTCCTTATTCTTACATTTCATAGACCAGAGTTTTGAGGGTCATAATGATTGTGTGGCTCTAGTTAAAGAATTCTGGCCATCTAGTGGCTTGTAAAGACTTGAGGATGCTAAAGCATTGTTAGTTGGATGACATGATCTCCAAGTACAGTGTAAGAAAGCTGAAATAGAATGGGTTGGTTACACGTAGGCATATTTATGGTACTAGGAAAGGATATGTGACAAACTGACATAGGGGAAATTTAGAAGAACTATCAAAAGCATATCAGTGTGAAATCATTTTGCTTAGGGAAGAATAGTCCTGCCTTTGTTTACAGTTCTCCTTCACTAGGTTACTAAGCTACAGCTGGTGTTTATGAGAAGAGTAGGAGGGCAGGCAGGCTGAGAGAAGAAGAGATGGAGGTCTGGAATTTGTTTAGCACATGTTGGAGGCTTAACATACATTATCTCATTTAATGTTTAATTGTGGTAACAACCCTTCTGGTAGATATTATTATCTCCATTTACAAATGAGAAAAATGAGGTATGGAGAGATAAAAAAGTAGGTCAGACTCAACTCACTCTTTATAATGATCATCCTGAGTCAGCTAGAGAGGGAAAAAACTGTATTTAATATGCTCTGTTTAAGAAGGCAGTGTGCATGCAACTAATTTGAAAAGATTTCCAGAAAAGTGGTTCTACAAAAGGTTTTGGTCTTGAAAGGGATAATTTTCTATTATCTCAAAAATTGTCTGCTGTAAGTGTATTCCCCCAAATAGTTGCTATTTCCTGGGTGTTCAGAAGGAATTGCATACACAGAGCTGTGGGTATCCTTCAGTTTATCATGGAAAGATCTAGTTTTCCCAGACAATTCAAACTCAGGGCTTCATTGTAAAAGACTTTGGAGAGAAAATTTAATCTGATTTGGGGGTTCTGAGAGAGGCAGGATTTTGGTTGATGAAAGCTCACGCTGTTTGAGGGGGAGATGAGAAGGTTTATTTTAATGACTATTTAACAGTTTCCCAGGAGGGCCTGAGGTTCCAGTCTTAATGCCCCTCTTCCCTGCATAGGGTGGTTCCCAATATAATAGTGGTAGTTTCTGCCCTGCCTGAAAATGAGTCTTCTTTTAGATGTAGTTGGGGAGGCTACCACGCTTGGGCAGTAATGTAGAACAATTTCTATTTGGACGTAAGTGCATGATACTTTTAGAAAACCAAAACCCAAACACTTCAGATTTGTTGTTGTTCATCCCAATATACAAATAAAGCAATATTAAGGAAATCTATTTCTTGCTGCTCTTCCTCTTTTCACCCTTCTCTAACAGCTTTGGTTATGGGGTGTCCACTGAGTGTGATGGATAAGGTTGTATGTCAACTTGGCTGGGCCATGATTTTGAGATACTTGTCAGCTGGATGTAGTTGTTCCCCATGATGTGATTGGATTGATACAATCACCTGCATGGTGGAATCTGCTGTGAGCAGTTAATCAGTTGAAGGGAAGTTGCCTTTGGGGTGCAGCCTGCTTCTAATATATATGGAAAGGATCCTGCATTTGGTTCATAATTCATCATCTCCGGTTCCTGGACTTGAACCAGTGGCCTGCCATGTTGCCTTCCTATCTCGAGATTGCTCATAGACTTGAACCAGTGGCCTACTGTGGTGCCTGATCTTGGGATTATCCCATTTTACCTGCTGATATTGGATTCATCAGCCTCCACAGACAGGAGATGCATAAGTCAGGAGAAGCCTCCCACTTGCTCCAGTGGGCTTGGAAGGCAGAGCTGAGGCCCGACATTGAGGGTCCTCCACTCAAGCCTCCCAAGCTAGTGCTCTGAACTTGGACTTCTAGTTTTATTTGTCCCCTAGAGCCAGCACTCTGAATTCAGATTTCTAGCCTCATAAACTGTAGGAGAATAAACTTCTGTTTGTTAAAGCCATCCATTTGTGGTAGTTCTGTTATAGTAGCACTAGAGAACTTAGACAGGAACTCACTGGAGGGTCTCTGGGGAAATGTGTCCTCTACTTTCAATAGCTTGGCCTAAAATTAACAAGGGAAGGGAAGGTCATTGTGTGTGACTGGGCCCACAGGAGTACTGAACCTGGGGGTGGGCAGTGATAAAGTCACAATAGAGTAGACCAGGCCAGGTACCCTGGTAAGTATACATGCATGTCCTCTGCTTTCTCCCTCTGCAAGGCCACTCCTTGTCATGAAAAACAACTGATATTTATTCTATAAGCTTTGCGAAATAGCCTTTGTTCCTCCTGGCTCTGGAAAAGGGGCCTTAATCCAAAGTGATTACTTTGCAGCTCACTCAGATTTATTCTTTGGTGATAGCCTCTCCTCCTCCTTCCTGAATCTTGGCCTCAAATTACCCACGGCATGTCACTGAAGGGCCATATGTCTTTCCTTTGCTGTGCAGAGAATGACATTGAAATCTCTTTGTCCTCTCTGAAGCTTTTGTGTGTGCATGTGTGACATTGACCTCAGTGGTTCATTTCCACCTCCAGTTAAAAGGAACCATAAAAAGCACAGGGATTTTAAAAAATAGCTCAGTCGGAAGGAAATAGCTCTCCCATAGAGGACTCACAGGGTCCCTGTGTCTGTCTTTCTCTTTTTGCCATTTGCAAAGCTTCTGACTGTTTGAGTGCCCCATGGAGTCGGGAGTCAGTGATTGCAGGGTCAGCTGGAGGTGCACCTGGGTATTGTTTGGGCAAGGACATGAATGGTCTGCCTCCTTATTTGTTCTGTTCCTTGAATCTATTGTCTTTCCTGTCAGGCTTAGAAAGAACTCTAGAAAGGGCCTCTTGCTCTTTGTTGCTCAGGTCACTTAAGTCTCACTGAAGAAGGACTCTTTTCCCTTTTGAGAATCTCAATTCCTGGTTTCGTAGATTGGCCAATTGTCTGGATAAAAGGATTGGGGGGAAATTCCCTTTCTTCATTCTGGTGTTTCCTTTTTGCTTGTAAAGAACAGTACTGGCTGCTTTGAATTTTGCCCAAGATGTGTTATGTCTTGTTCATTTGTCCACAAGATTATCTGGCTACTTTGCCTTCCCATCTCACTTCTTTACTGGCCCTCCCAGCATTTCACTTCTTATTGGCATTTATATCAGGCAGAAGACAGGAAATGAAATGGCTCCATTTCACTGAAGCCAGGTATTGATTGGAAGGCATGCATAGGCACAGCAAAATTTTCAGTCTATTTAGAGTAACAAGGAGAATTTCTTTAGTCTTTTGTGTCTCTGCTGGACAGGAGGCTTTTGCTGTTTTGCATTATATAAAAAATAAAATTTCAAATTAACTGCAGTTTAGCTATGATTCAATTTTTAATTGCTTTGAATGAGTGCTTGACTCACATAGTATTTGATTTGCCAATTATCTGTAACATTAGGGTAATCTGTGCTAAAACTGGGGACAACTCCTGATTATGTTGAGTAAAAAAAAGAAACCAAAGAGTGAATGATTGTAGTGGAAAAATCCAAAAACCTCTGCCATTTAACTTTGCAGTGTATTTTATCCTTCTATTTAAATATGAACGTGTTGCCTATTCTGGAAATTCACTTTCCAGTAAAGAAATGGCATTATGAAAACTATCAGGAGAAATGGGGAAGCTGTCCCATTTCCAATTTACCTTATCTAATCCACCTGTCATGACCACACTATTCTTCCATAGATTAATGTTCTCAACAAAGCTTTAACCTAACCAAATGCCTCCTGTCTAGTTTTATAACTTCTCTGGGGCAAAGGAGTCCCTGGGTGGCACAAGTGGTTAAGTGCTTGGTGTTTCAAATCCACCCAGAGATACCTTGGACAAAAGGTATCTTATCCTAAAAAATGAGCTGTTAAAAACCTGTGGAGCACAGTTTTATTTTGACAAGTATAGGGTCACCATGAGTCAGAACTGACTCAGTGGCAACTGCCTCCCTACTCCCCTCTAGGCAAAAGAGATTATTTAAATCTTAAAAGTGGCTTCATTAGAATGCTACTTTTCTAGTTCAAGTTCTGCATCACTTGGCTCATTTATAAATAAGAAAGAGATTGACACTTGTGAAATCTCAGGAAGGAGCCCTGGTGGCACAGAGGTTAAACCTCTCATTTGCCAATGGAAAAGTTGGCGGTTTGAACCCACCCCTTGGAAGAAAGTTGTGGCAGTCTGTTTCCTTAAAGATCACACTCTTGGGAACCCTATGGGGCAGTTCTATTCTGTCCTAGAGGGGCATCAGGAGTTGGAATCAAGTCAAAAGCAGTAGGTTTTGGAGTCTCAAGCACCGTGCAAGCAAACTGAGACTCAAAAATTTTAATGATTTGTGCCAAGTTACATGGCTGGCAAGTGGTATGTGTAGGATTGGATTCCAGGTTTTTTTTTTTTTTTTTTTTTTTTCAAATCAGTAATTCTTAAACAACAATAACCTGAGTTCTTCCCGTAACTAGGTAGATTAAAGGGTCAAGCTCGGAGATTACAAATCAATAAAGCTGAGTTGTGACTCAGAACTGTGTATTTTTAATAGTTACCCAGGTGACCCTATGGTGATCTGCTTTCCCAGCCTGTGATAGTTGGAGTTGTGTGTCAACTTGGCAGGACCATGATTCTGAGTGGCTTAAGCAGCTGTTATGTGGTTATTCCCATGATGAAATTGGATGTATATGCTTTGAGCAGCCAATCTGTTGAAAGGTAGTTTTCCTAAGGATGTGGCCTACTTCCAATATATACATGGACATCCTGGGAAAAAGAGAGAATCGTCTCTGGATCTGGAACCTATTGTGCTGCCTATGACTGTTTGTGAGCAAGTAATCCACCATTCTGTCTAGTTATCTTGGATTCATCATCCACCATAGTCATCAGCCAGTATTACTGCCTGCTAAGCTTGAGCTCATCAGCTCCTGCAGCCGCGTGAGCTGGGAAAAGGCTCCAGTTTGACATTTGATCCAGGAACTTGGGACTTGTCAACTTCTATAATTGTACGAACCATTTTCCTAAGATAAATCTCTCTTTCTCTCTTTCTGTGTAAGCTTTACTGGTTTTGTTTCTCTACAGAACCAAGCCCAACACATAGCCCTATTCCTGGATACTCCCTTGAGAAACCACTTTCTAAACTGGACTGAGGCTAATTGAGCACTTCTATTGATATGATGAGATGAAAGCACAAATGCAAGGGTTGCTATGATTACAGATTACATATGTAAAGGGTAAATTGAGGGGTTTTGATTATCAGTGTAGTAGAAAGTCCTGAAGAGCAGATACTAATGGAAATTTCATTCACCAATTCATTCTTCCTACAAATATTTATCAATATAATACTTTAGATGCCAGGGCTACAGCAGTGAATAAGACAAAAGTACTTGCCGTCATGGAACTTATAGCCCAAGATGGGGAGCAGATAAGAAATATTTAAACATATAAATAAATAGGAGATCTGGTAGCATAGTGGCTAAAGCACTTGACTGCTAACCAGAAGGCTGGTGGTTCAAACCCACCAGACACTCCTCGGAAGGAAGGTTGGGCAATCCTACTTCTGTAGTGATACTGCCTCTGAAACCCAAGGAGGGGTCTCTATGAGTCGCTGGACTATATGAAGAAGAATGCAGCATCAGGATTGGAGGAAGACTCATTAACAACCTGCAATATGCAGATGACACACCTTTCTTGCTGGAAGTGAAGATGAGTTGAAGCATTTACTGATGAAGATTATAAACTATAGTCTGCAGTGTGGATTACACCTCAATATAAAGAAAATGAAAATCCTTACAACTGGACCAATAAGAAGCATCACAATAAATGGAAAAAAGATTGACGTTGTCAAAGATTTATTATTACTTGGTTTTACAATCAACACAAAAGGGAGCACTCAAGAAATCAGATGTATCACACTGGGCAAATCTGCTACAAAAGACCTCTTTAAAGTGTTGAAGAGCAAAGATGTCTCTTTGAAGACTAAGGTACACCTGGCACAAGCCATGGTATTTTCAATCACCTCATATGTGTGTGAAAGCTGGACAATGAATAAGGAAGACCGAAGAGCAGTTGATGTTTCTGAGTTGTGGTGTTGGTGAAGAATGCTGAAAGTACCATGGACTGCCAGAAAGAGTAACAAATCTGTCCTGGAAGAAGTGCAGTCAGAATGCTCCTTGGAAATGAGAATGGCCAGACTTTGACCTACTTTTGTCATACTGTCAGAAGGGACCATTCCCTGGAGAAGAATATCATGCCTGATAAAGTGGAAGGTCAGTGAGAAAGGGGAAGACCCTCAATGAGATGGATTGACACAGTGGCTGCAACAATGGCTCAGGTATAGCAGGGATTGCTAGGGTGGAACAGGACTGGGCAGTGTTTCATTCTGTTGTACATAGGGTTGCTATGAGTTGGAGAAGACTCAATAGCACCTGACAACAACAACAATATATATATATATATATATATATATATATATATATATAAACCAAACCCAACCCACTGCCATCAAGTTGATTCCGACTCATAGTGACCCCCATTGGATTTCCGAGGCATTAACCTTTACAGATGTGGATTGCCCTGTCTTCTTCTGCAGAGTGGCTGGTGGGTTTGAAAGCCTAACCTTCTGGTTAGCAGCCAAATACCTAGGCACTGCTCCACCAGTGCTCCCTATATACGTATGCATACACATACTTTATATATATGTATGTGTATATATATATATATATGGAGAGAGAGAGAGAGAGAGAGATTTATCTCAAGGAAATGGTTTACACAATTGTAGAGGCTGGCCAGTCCCAAATCTGTGATCAGACATCAGGTTGGAGGCTTCTCCTGACTTATGAAGCTGCATGGGCTGACAAACCCAAGATTGACAGGTTGAATGGCAGGTTTTGGCTCACAGGCTGTGGAGGCTAATGAATCCCCAAATCAGCAGGTATTACAGCAGACCACTGGCTCAAGTTTCAAGATCTGGAGATCATATCATGATAAGCCAGATTCAGGGTCCAGAGCAAGAAATAAAGCTTTGCCAGAATGCCTGCATATGCTTCATGCAGGCCACACCTCCAAGCCCTTTTCAACTGATTGGCTGCTCATAGCAGATCCCATGATGGAGATGACTACATTATGTCAGATCTCATCATGGGAGAGGGCTACACCATAACTATCAAACATAATCTTAACCATCACAGATGGTGATGACAGCAATGCCAAAAATAAACTATATAATGGAATTGACAGTAACTGGAGAGAGAACGGCTTTGAATAGAAAAGCTAGGGTGGTCGGGTAGGGCTTCTCTACAGAGGTGACTTTTGCCTGAGACCTGCATGTTAAGAAGGTACCAGACATGTAAACATCTGGGGAAATTTTGTAGGAGATAGCTCACAGCAGACAGTCTAGTTGTGTTGCAAAACTTTCCTATTACCAGCCACCAACTTGAAATCTTTGACTTCTAAAAGAAGACTTTCCTTGTGCCAGCAGGTCAGAAGCATCTTTATCTCCAGCAATAGGCATAATGCTTGGCACAAAATCAGTGTTCAATGGCAATTTCTTGAATTGACAAAAGTTTTGAAGAGAATTTTGTGGGACATATGTGTTCTTTTCCTTAGCAGATATGAAATCAACTTGCCTGAATTTCACTGGAAGAATATAAAGGATAACTACACATGAATGGCTATGTGTGACTCTTTCTTTCACAGCTCCTTTGCTTGTTATTATATCCCTTTCCCCAGTCCTATTCCTGTGTGAGGTCATTGGGTGGCACAAGCAGTTTGCACTTGATTACTAACCTAAAGGTTAGAGGTTGGAACTCACTGAGTGATACCACAAAAGAAAAGCCTGGTGATTTACTTGCGTAAGATTTCAGCCAGGAAAATCCTATGGAGTAGTTGTATTCTGTAACAATAGGAACACCATGAGTAGGAATCAACTCTACAGCAATGGGTTTGGTTTGATATTCCTGTGGCTGAGGGATCCTCTACAGGGATCAGGGATCTTAATTCTTCCATCTTTCCTGCCAAACAGGACTTCTCCTGGGTGTGCTTCTGAGATCAAAAGTTCATCAGATTATTGAAGAGCCTCAGCCTGATGAGTATAAACAGTGTTATAAGTTCCCAATTACCACTGCCAAATTGCTGCAACAAAGTCCCTTCTCACTGGTTCATAGGGGATTTTCATAATATCTCAAGTTTGGGACTATAACTTTGTGATTATTTTGTGTTATTGATATAGTCCATTTCTGTTCTTATCCCTCTTAAAACTTAGCAACAAGTGAATGAAGCTTTAGCTCTAGGCTTCTCACATACACAGGCTTCCTCCAAGGCTCTGTACCTAATTTTATATTAATAATTTTGTATTGTTTTCCTTAAAGAGACCCTCAATGTTGCACAAGCTTTAAGCTTCATAAAACCTGGATCAGCTTCTGCTTCTATTTGTTATGTGTTAAAAGCTCTTCTCTCTCATGCCCTGTCCCCCCTCCCCCCCGCCCCAAACCAATGCAAGCTCTAGTGCTTTGGGGAGCATGTTCTGTTCTCTGGGCCTGCGTTCTGTAAAAACAGACAAATACCTGCTGACATCTAAAACTGTGAGGGGGGGTTGGACTAGAGGATGTCTCAGAGTGCTTCCTGCTCTACAGAATTTGATAAGGGGCATCTGTGACCACAGGGATTTTCCTCATCCCTTGCCACTCTGCCCTTTCAATGTCCATCTCTGCTATAAAGATTCCCAGGACCTTCCTGCTGTCCCTGACTAGATTCTCCCCAGACATTGACCCTTCCTCCATTTTTCACTTTCCAAATTGTCTAGTTCTAAGTTGGCTACGAAGTCTCTGGGTAGTGCAAATTGTTAACATGCTTGGCTGCTAACTGAAAGGTTGGAGGTTCCTGTCTACCCAAAAGGCAACTTGGAAGAGAAGCCTGGTCATCTACTTCTGAAACAGTGGTCACTGAAAGCCAGATGAAGCACAATTCTACTCTGACACACACGGGGTCACTGTGAGCTGAAGTTGATTTGATGACAACTGTATTTTTAGGATGGGTATATGAGGTACAGAATCAGCTTTATTTGAAAGGGCAGTGAAAGAAAGCAGGTTATGAAAAATGATATCAACCAAATGGGAGCCAGCAATGGATAAGGGATAAGGCAAGAGTTGGTGCAGAAACTGAGAGGGAAGAAATACAAATTTGGATCTGATACAAAATGAGTGACAGTTTGCTCTTATGTGAATAAAGCATGATAAGTGGAGTTTAGGAGGGAAGGGCTAAGCTCCTGCATGGACAGGAAGAAGGAGGGAGGACACAGACACAGACCCAAGGGGCCGGTGGTGCAGTCCGCACCTGAGAGGTTGAGAGTCTGCCACTGAGCAAGGACAGTGATGAGATGATTGGATTAGAGGATATTTTAAATAGAATTCAAATTCCCTATTGAGGGGTAGTAGACTAAATTTTCTGGATATATACAGTACCTGATGTAGAGCCCTGATGGTACAGTTGTTAAGAGCTCATCGCTAATTGAAAAGTTTGTGGTTTGAACTCATCAGCCATTCGGGAAGAAAAAGATGTGGCAGTCTACTTCCATAAAGATTTATAGCCTTGGAAACCCTATGGGCAGTTGTTTTCTGACCTATAGTGTTGCTAGGAGTCAGAATCCACTCGAAGACTATGGGTTTTTTATTTTGTACCTGAGGCAGTGAGAAAATTTTAGATCACTCTGTATGAAAGTAGAAGACTGAAGGGCATGCAATAAAATAGCTCCTAACTGATTTTGTTAATTGGCATTTACATAGTGAGATTTTATAGTGTTACCTGTCAAACAGAAAATAGTTTAATAGAGTTTGCAAATGCATATCTATTGGTCAATACTATTTGTGCTATTTGGTTGTTACCTACTTTGGCTTGACAAAAACAAAACTTGCTGCCATCAAATCAATTCTGACTGATAGCAACCCCCATTGGGTTTCCCAGGTGGTAAATCTTTTCTGAAGTAGATTGCTTCATCTTACTTCCATGGAATGGCTGGTGGGTTTGGACCTCCAACCTTCTGGGTAGCGGTCAAATGCCTTAGACATTGCTGCCACCAGAATTTCTTTTAATTTGGCTACAGATCTATAAGTAAAAAGCAAAAAGACAAGGAGAAAGAACAAAAAAAGTTGTCTTGGAGTGCCTTACTTTGTGTAGGTGACAGCTAATCTGATGACTATAAGTGCTGATGGGAACTTGCTTCCTAAATAGCACCACATTTGGGACATTAACTGGCAAGGCAGGACTTAACTCAGAGGTTTCCAGCCCGGGCTGCCCAGCAGAATCACCTGTGGAACTTTTGAAGCTATTCTACCTGGGATGCCACCCTCAGAGATTCAAGTCTGGGGTGTAAGACTTAAACATTCTGTTTGTTTGTTTTTTAGCTCCTTGGATGATTCTAACATACAGCCTGGTTGAGACACATATCAGAGTTGACCCAAAGGAGGGAGGGTCAAGGAAGAGATTTTTGCATGCCTTATCACTGGTGGTACAATGACTAAGGCATTTGACTACTAACCAGAAGGCTCCACCAGCCACTCCTTGGAAAGAAGTTTGGGCAATCTACTTTTGTAGTAGTAGATATCGCCTTGGAAACCCAAGGAAGGGTCACTATGAGTTGGATCTGACTCTATGCCAGTGAGTTTGTTTTTTGATTATTATACTATATAATTCTCATCTTCCATGAAGGAGACCTGAGTTTGATTACTGGTCAACGTACCTCAAATGAAGCCACTAGGCAGCTGTCAACGGAAGCTAGGACATTGTGGTGATGCTGAACAAATTTCAGTGGAGTTTCCTGACTAAGATGATCTATAAAGAAAGACCTGATGATCTACTTCTGAAAATCACCCAATAAAGACCTTGTGGACCAAATTTGTCTAATCATCAGCTGATCATGGTGAATGTACAGGACTGAGCAGCATTTCATTTTGTTGTGCATGGAGTTGCAATGAGTTGGAGGCTGACTTGATGGCAGCTAACATCATCAGACTGGTGGTGTGTTGGTAATTTATGTACTGGCCTCACTTAGCCCACAGGCAAGGCCTTATGGGTCTGATCTGCTATAGGCAGTGTATTTGTCACTGGCCCAGAAGCCCTTGAACTGCTCCTGAGCCCAAGCTTCTGCCCTTTGGTTCTATCTCTTGATCTGTGCCCTCCTGGCTGCCTGGCTGTTTTTAATAACTCTTGTATTTCCTGTCATCTGTACACTTCTGCCAGAAGACTTTCCAGGACAATGCTTTGTCCACATCCCACCCTGCCCCAAACTGTACCATCCTTACCTTGCTACCCACTCCATCCAGGATCTTTGGCTTGGCCCCTGTCTGTTACTCTGATCTTTACCTGTTGATTCCTGCATCAGAGTTTTGCCTTCCTCTCTTCCCTTGACTTGTCACTATGACCTCACTCTTCTGCTTTGGCTCAACAACCTGTGGTTCCCTTTGACCAGGGAGTCTTTTCCATCATTTGTGGGAGCTGTTTATGGAGTCATTCATCACGTTTGGGGTGCCTTCTCAGTGCTTGGCCCATCTTCAGGGTCCAATTCTTTTCAGAGCACAGGACCACTAAAGTATGATGGTAAGCAAGCTCATTTCAGACTATTCCAAAGCTTATGATCTTGTGATCACGTACATATTTTTGTTTAAGTCACAACTTCCTGATACACTATAAACTCCTATAATGTGGCAGCTGCTCTGATTCCTCTGCAAGGTCTCTACCATGTCTCAGGCACTACCCTTCACACATTTGCCGATGACAGACTACTCTCCTTCCCATTCCCATGGCCAACACCTCATGGATGTTCCTGCTCCAGTTGCTATTTCTATAAAGCATTATTCCTAGTTCATCTGGGTATATCTGCCTAACATAATATTCTAATGTATGTTGTTGTTAGGTGCCATTGAGTCAGCTCTGACTCATAGCAACCCTATGTATAACAGAATGAAATATTGCTCAGTCCTGCACCACACAATCCCTGGTATACCTGAACCATTTGTTGCAGCCACTGTGTCAATCCATCTAATTGAGGGCTTTCTCCTTTTTCACTGATCCTCCACTTTACTGACCATGATATCCTTTTCCATGGAATGGTCCTTTCTGACAACATGACCAAAGTCAAGCTCATTGCCTTTGAGTTAGATCTGACTCATAGTGACCTCTCCTTTGGTTTCTGAGGCGATATCTCTACAGAAGTAGATTGCCCAGTCTTCCTTCAGAGGAGTGGCTGGTGGGTTTGAATCATCAGCCTTCTTGTTAGCAGTCAAATGCCTTAGGCTCTACACCACCAGAGCCTCCTATGACCAAAGTAGGTGAGACAAAATCTGCCCATTCTCATTTCAAAGGAATATTCTGGCTGCACTTCTTCCAGGACAGATTTGTTCATTCTTCTGGCAGTCCATGGTACCTTCAGTATTCTTTGCCAACACCATAACTCAAAAGCATCAACTCTTCTTTGGTCTTCCTTATTTATTGTACAGCTTTCATATACATATGAGGTGGTTGAAAATACCATGGCTTGGTTTAGGTACACCTTAGTTTTCAAAGAGACTTCTTCACTTGTCAGCACTTGCAAGAGATCTTTTGCAGCAGATTTGCCCTTTACAATGTGTTGTCTGGTTTCTTGTCTGCTGCTTACATTGGTGTTGATTGTGGATTGAAATAATATGAAATCTTTGACAATTTCAATATTTTCTCCATTTATTATGATGCTGCTCACTGTTCCACTTGTGAGATTTTCATTTTCTTTATGTTGAGGTATAATTCGTACTGTACACTGTAGTGTTTAATCTCCACCAGTAAATGCTTCAAATCATCTTCGCTTTCAGCAAGCAAGGTTGTGTTCTCTGCATATCACAGGCTGTGAATAAATCTCTTCTTCATATAGTCCAGCTTCTCAGATGATTTGCTCAGCATACAGATTGAATAATAAGTATGGTGAAAGAATACTTCCCTGATGCACTCCCTTCCTGATTTTAAACCATGCAGTATCCCCTTGTTCTGTTTGAACAACAGCATCTTGATTTATGTACAAGCTCCTCATAAGCACAATGAAGTGTTCTGGAATTCCCATTCTTCTCAATGTTATTCATAATTTGTTATGATCTACACAGTTGAATGCTTTTGCATAGTCGATAAAACACAGGTAAATACCTTCCTGATATTCTTTACTTTCAGCCAACATACATCCGGTATCAGCAATCCCTCATTACACATCCTCTTCTGAATCCAGCTTGCATTTCTAGAAGTTCCCTGTCAATATACTGCTGCAACCATTTTTGAATTATCTTCAGCAAGATTTTACTTGTGTGTGATATTAATGATATTGTTCAATAATTTCCACATTCTGTGGGATCACCTTTCTTTGGGATGGATACAAATATGGATCTTTTCCAGTCAGTTGGCCAGGTCGCTGTCTTCCAAATTTCTTTGCATAGATGAGTAAGCACCTCCAGCATGGCATCTGTTTGTTGAAATAGTTGGTCTCCCATCAATTCCTGAAGCCTTGTTTTTCTCCAATTCTTTCAGTGCAGCTTTGATTTCTTCCTTCAATACCATTGGTTCTTGATCATACGCCACCTCCTGAAATAGATGAACATAACTAATTCTTTTTGGTACAGTGACTCTGTGTATTCCTTTTATCTTCTTTTGATATTTCCTGCATCATTCACTATTTTGCCTTTAGAATCTTTTAATATTGCAACTCAAGGCTTAATTTTTTTTCTTCAGTTCTTTCAGCTAGAGAAATGCTGAGTTTGTTCTTCCCTTTTGGTTTTCTAACTCCAAGTCAGGTAAAATAATAGTAATATCAGTATAATAATGACAATAATAATAGATATTTATTTAAAAATTGTTGTGTACTGAGACCACCACTAATCTGTCAGTTTACTATCTGCATGTTGTTGTGTTTCTGGAAACTATGCCATCAATATTTCAAATACCAGTAGGGTCACCAAATTTCAAGGGAACTTCCAGACTAAGATAGACTCAGAAGAAAGGCTTGGAAATATACTTCTGAAAATTAGCCAATTGAAACTTTATGGGTCACAATAGAACATTTTTATGACTTACTTGTTTTGGACATGTCATCAGGAGAGATCAATTACTGGAGGAGGATATCATGATTGGTGAAGCAGAGTGCCAGGAAGGGCAAAGGAGTCACTTGGTGAGATAGATTGGCACAAGGGTTGCAATGATGGAGTCACACATGGCGATCATGAGGATGACACAGGATCAGGTAATGTTTTCAATGATGGCTATCTATGTACTGAGAGCATTGCTAAAATATTTTGTATACATTATCTAATGATCATAACTACTCTATAAAAGTTATGCTATTATTTTTCTCCTTTTGCACATGAAGCACCTGAAACTTAGAGATGTTAAATTTTGCCAAGGACTGGAACCTTTTTTAAACCCAGGTCCACCTGATCCCAGTGCTAAAGTACCTTGAAGTATCATCACTCTTCAACAAATCCTTACAGCATTTTTGTTTCTTTTAATATCCTTTTCAATTTCTACTTAGTATTGTTTAATATCTTGTATTGCTCGATTTCTACCATACATTATCTAGGAGCCTGGTAGCATAGTGGCTAAAGCACTTGACTGCTAACCAGAAGGCTGGCGGTTCAAACCCACCAGCCACTCCTCGGAAGGAAGGTTGGGCAATCCTACTTCCGTAGTGATACTGCCTCGGAAACCCAAGGAGGGGTCGCTATGAGACGGGGCCGACTCGACGGCACATAACAACAACAACAACAACAACAGAGCTTTATCTATAACAGGTTATATTAAAATTTGTTAAGCTAGAGAGTTGATAAAATAGTTTAAGTATGGAGTTCTTTTTTCTTAGTGGCTATTGGTTTTGAGCCTCCATGAGTGACTGGGCAGGTTGTGTACTGCCTGACTCCAGGGAGGATTATCACCTAGACAACAATATGAATGGCACCCCCCCCGGGGGGCCATACAATCTATGATGGTAGGTAGCAGCTCTAGGAACTATTAAGGTCAACAGGAACAGTGAGAAACCATTGACATCAAGTTAATATTTTCTGGAAAGCTAAGAGTATTATCATGTGAATATTGTTTTTTTTTCTTTATATTGCTAGTTTTCCTAGTTACTAGTTTCCTAGTAACTAGTTTGCTAGTTACTTTTAATGAAAGATTGCCTTTTTCCCTGTTTGTGGTATAGGTAAAATCTATAGTATTTAATGAGAAGAAATTAAAGGCACAGAATACTTTGTTTTACTGAGATTTTGCGTTAATGCCTATGAAAAATCGATGACAGCTGTGTGGTCCAGGAAGGAATTATTTCTGTGTGGTGGAGATGGTTGTGGCATGGCAGCAAAGGGAATGCTCTGGTAAAACAGAGGTTTCTTTTTTCATTTGACTTGACACATTATGACTTAAATAATATTTCAGAATCCTTTCTGTATAATAATTCGTATATTTGCATTGATCAGATTTTACCTTTGCAGAGTAATCTTGTTTGCTCCTCTGAGTTAAACAATAATTAAAAACACAAAATAAAACAAGCTCCCTTTGGTGGTGCTTCTTTGGCCCCCAGGATGCTGGATTGATTTTGCAGCGATCTTGCTTTGCTGTGGATTGCAGAATGTCTAGGAGTTCATCAAAAGGTCTTCAGTCAATACCCTCCGTCTCAGTGTCATACCCTGTGGTGCAATGCATAAACCAGTAAAGAAAGCATGAAAGAAGTGGGGGTTTTCTACCAACTGAAATCTTCCCTATAGGATTAAAATTCTATTACACTTGAACTGTAGTTACCATCATCAAATAATAACACCTTCCATCAACTTTTATGTTTCGTTTTTTCAAATCTTCAGTTTTAAGAAGGCCATAGAATTTCTTAATAAAAAAGACCTGAGGAGATATGTAAGTGGAACTCTTAGTTTACCAGCAATATTTTAAAAGGTTTAACTTGTAGGGAAAGAATAAAAACCATAAAAAGCTCATATCACGTTTCCTTCCTCCCTCCTTCTTTCCATTTTTCCTCCCTCTCTCCTTTCTTTCTTAATTCTTCCAGGGATAACTTGCATTCAATATTGATCTAGTATTTTTATAAGTTATATTTGCCTAATTAAAAAAAAAATCAAGATATCGTACAATAATAAATCATATATAAAATATATGGTAGGGAAAAAGATACTAGATTCAAAATGTTGTATAGAGATCCTTTTATTAAGCCTTAAATAGAACAAAGAAAAAGCAAAGGCCACTATCCAGATGAGAGAAACTGTCAGTCATATCTAGAACAGAGGCCAGTAGGATCTCATGAATTACAGTCATAATGTTCATTATATATGATGGAAAACAAGGGAAATCACCACAATATGATGCTTGATTGTAGGTCAGTTCATCACTGTTTTAGGTGAGATGATCAAAGTGGGAGAAAGACCATGATTGAGAATATACATAATTGCAGTTTAAAATGTTTGAAGGATTGGTTCTGAGGTTTTGAATACCTGACTGTGTTGTTATCAGGGTATGACCCATGACCATGTGACTGTGTGTGACTCATAGTCACAAGATGGTTGTGAAATAATACCAAGACTCTAATGTTAACTTTAAATGTAGATGAGATACCGTGAGCTTCAGAGTTGGTGGATGCAGTGACACATTGAGGACATATTTTTCAAGCTCTCCACTTTGCTGCCACCAGGGTGGCATTTCCACTCAGGGTTGTAGAACGCAGCCAACAGAAGTTTTGCTTCATTATATATATCCAGCAGATGAGAGACAGCTGTCTTATGACAATTCTGTGTTGCCCTTCCTATTATTAATCTGAAATGAGCCACATGCCCATTCCTGAACTAATCAACTTGGCGAGAATTTTTCTTGAGAGAAAGAGAAAACAGCTTGTTTCGTTCATCAGCCAATGTTCTATCACAATGTACTAGGGAGAAAATAATGAAGTCTCACTTTTTAAGTTAATATTAAAGTATTTGAGTAAATATTGGGGATAAAGGTTAATCACAGTCATAGTATGACTGCCAGATGTTTTATATCTCCCCTGTGTTTAGTATGTGAGGTCTTTTGGGTCAACTTAGAGCAAAATAAGAATCCGCTCTGGTGGCATAGTGCCTAAGGCATTTAACTGCTAACCAGAAGGCTGGTGGCTCAAATCCACCAGCCACTCTGTGGAAGGAAGATTGTCTTATTGCTGTCTTATTGCTTTGAATTTATGGTTAAATGCCTTGAAGTAGCAGTTATTTTTCCTATAATCTATTTCTGTAAAGATTTACTGCCTCAGAAACCCAAAATGGGGTTGCTAATAGGAGCTCTGGTAGCATAGTGCTTAAGGCACTTGACTGCTAACC
Source organism: Orycteropus afer afer (assembly GCF_000298275.1). Taxonomy (NCBI): domain Eukaryota; kingdom Metazoa; phylum Chordata; class Mammalia; order Tubulidentata; family Orycteropodidae; genus Orycteropus; species Orycteropus afer. Next base: position 5,393,631 of record NW_006921791.1, on the reverse strand, counting down.
AGAAGGCTGGCGGTTCAAACCCACCAGCCACTCCTCGGAAAGAAGGTTGGGCAATCTGCTTCCGTAGTGATACTGCCTTGGCAAGCCAAGGAGGGGTCGCTATGAGTTGGGGCAGACTCAACAGCACATAACAACAACAACAACATGAGTCAGAATGGACTAGATGGAAGTGAGTTTGGGTGGTTTTTTTTTTTTTTTTTTCTGTCCGAATCAGCTGGAGAGTTTGTTGAAACAGATTGCTGATCCTCACCCCTAGAGATTTTGATTCAGCATTTGACTGCTAACCAGAAGGCTAGCGTTTCAAACCCACCAGCCACCCCTTGGAAGGAAGATGGGGCAATCTGCTCTCAGAGAGATACCGCCTTGGAAACCCAAGAACGGTTGCTATGAGACCGATCTGGCTTGCTGGCAGTGAGTTTGGTTTTTTTGGAGGTTAGGAGTGGTGCTTGAGAATTTGCATTTCTGGCATGTTCCCAGGTGATATTGATGGGGCTGGCCAGACATCACACTTAAGAACCAAGGTTGTTTTCATGGGAATCAGCTGATGTTCTGGACCAGCCTAACCCAGAGAGAAATTTTCAGAAACATTTCATAAATAAAAATGCTAAAATATTTGATCAATTCTTCTACCATTTCTGCATCTTTCTACTATCTTAGGAGCCCAGAGATCATAAGGCTGAGGAAGAGAGATTTTCTCTTTTCTTTGGTTTGCTTTGTTTTAAACTTTTCCTATTCAGGAGTTTGCCTTGCTTTTTGATATCAGCATTTACAAAATCCCAGCAAATTAAGTATTGCTGTTTGAAGATTCCTACTTATCTAACTGTTGCACACCACTGGTGTTATTTCCTCTCAGAGGTCTACAGGAAATAGCGAAAGTATTCAAAGGTAATTGAGTAGGGGCATAAACAATAGGAAAGTTTCATGGAAGGGTATGGCCATTCAAAGCCATGCTGAATGGCCAAGAACAGGGAAAGGGAAAACAAAACTGCTTTCTGTTCCTATGATATTACTTCCAACAATATTTCTATTATTAATATTCTAGTCTGGTGCCAGGAGAACCTATATTCTGGTCTTAGTTCTATCAGTAAATAGCTTTGTCATCTTAAGCCAGTGTTTCTCAACCAAGTGTGATTTTGTCCCCCCGGGGACATTTGGCCATGTCTGGAGACATTTTATGTTGTGACTCATAGGGTTTTCCTTGGCTAACTTTTGGAAGTAGATCACCAGGCCTTTCTTTCTAGTCTGTATTAGTCTGGAAGCTCTGATGATACCAAATCTATCTTAGTCGAGAAGCTCTGCTGACACTTGGGTGATCCTGCTTGTGTTTGAAGTACTGGTGGCATAGTTTCTACACAGCAACATGTAAGAAACCAGGTATGACAAACTGACTGGTGGCCAAAAAAGGAGGAAAATCCTCAATGAGATAGATTGACATAATAATTGCAACAATGGACTCAAACATACCAATGATCATGAAGATGGCACAGAGCCAGTCATTGTTTCATTCTGTTACACATGAGTCAGAACTGACTCAGTGACAACAAACAACAATCAACAATAGAGACATTTTGATTAGCACAACTTGGGTCAGGGATAGTGGTATTTGAATCTGGTGGATAGAGGCCAGGATACTGCTAAAAATCCAGTAATACAGAGGACAGCCCCCACAATAGAGATTTATCTGGTCCAACATGTCAAAAGTGGTGAAGTTGAACAACCTTTCCTTAAGAAAACCACTTGCCCTCCTGAATACTCAGAAAACTCACTGCCATTGAGGCTACTCAACTCATAACGACCCCTCCTTGGATTTCTGAGGTGTTATCTCTATGGAAATAGATTGCCCAATCTTCCTTCTGAGGAGTGGCTGGTGTGTTTGAACTGTCAGCCTTCTGGTTAGCAGTCAAATGCCTTAGGTACTTGTTCTGGTTACCTAGTGCTGCTCTGACAAGAATATACCACAAATAGGATGGCCTTAACAAATAGGAGTTTATTCTTACAATTTGGAGGCTTTAGGTCCAAGTTCAAAGTGTCAGGCTCTAGGGGCTAGGTGAAAGCCCCTCAACTTTGGGGTCCAGCTCTGCCTCCTGCTCCCAGCCCACTGGAACTAGAGGCTTTTCTTCACTCAGGCAGCTGCTAGCTGCTGAGGCTGACAAACCCAAAGTTGACAAGTAAAAAGGAATAGTCCCAGTGTTACCAAGCCACATGGAAGGCCATTAATTTAAGTCCATTCTAAGTCCAAGGTCGGCAGAGAATGGCAGGCTGCTGAACAATGACATGGCTACATGCAGGGTCCAAGTGTGCCATAAGCTAGAGACTATTGTCCAAAGCTTCTGCTTTTATATAGGAAGCAGACCACATTCCCTAAGGCAGCTACTCAGCTGCTCACAGTAGATTCTACCATGGAGCTGATTACAAGTCTCATCATAGGAAATACTACATCCAGCTGCCCAGCCATTCAACCAGGCTCAGCCAAGTTGACACACAAACTGAACTGCCACATTTCCACCCCTTGTCAACTTGGCATCTGTACAGATCTTCATTGGGTGGCATCTGTACAGATCTCTCTCACTGGGTAGCTCCAGCCCTTTGTTCCTCTAAGTGGCAACCTCACCCCCTTAGCTTGGTGGGCCCCATTCCTCTCCCTCTTGGCCATGGCAGTCCGCCCCCTCACTCTTAGGCAGTGGCTATGGCTCCATCCCACTGGCTCACATGAACGACCAGCCGCACACTCCAGAACCAAGTTGGTGAAGGCCTGGCTCTTTGAAACCTAGCAAGCTGTGGTGGTTCCACCCCCAAAGGCCATGGTCCTACCCTTTCAGGCTGAGGCAGCTCTGCTTCTGTTTCCTTGGTCTCTCCACTTCTGCCAATTAATGTCAAAGGCAATCCACTCTGCTAGAAATCTTCCTGCCCCCAAAGCATTCAGCTTTCTTCTTCCATGAGCCAGACAACCTGCTACTCCATTTCATGCTGGTCTGTTCTACCAATTAATACCCAAAGGCAACCCACTTCACCAGTAAGCCGCCTAACCAAAGGCATCAAGTTTTCTCCCTCATGGGCTGGTAAGGCTGTCGTTGTCTCATGCCAGTTCTCTAGGCTCTACTACTGCCGTCTGTCATTTCATATGCTGGGGTCTCTCAGTCAGGGTTTTGTGTCAAGGATGCACTCCACTCCTGTTTCCACATTTTAGGTATTTGTCAGAGCAGCATCCCACTCTCTCAGTACCAAATGCTGTTCTGGTTACCTAGTGCAGCTCTGACAAGAATATATACTGCAGATGAGATGGTCTTAACAAACAGGAGTTTATTCTTACAATTTGGAGGCTTTAAGTTCAAGTTCAAAGTGCCAGGCTCTAGGGGCTGTGTGAAAGCCCCTCGACCTTGGGTTTTAGCTCTGCTTCTTGCTCCTGGCTCATTGAAGCTAGAGGTATCTCTTCACGCAGGCAGCTACTGGCTGCTGAAGCTGACAAGCCCAAGGTCGACAAATAAAATGGCATAGTCCCGATGTTACCAAAGCACATGGCAGGCCATTAATTTAAGTCCACTGGAAGTCCCAAGGTTGGCAGAGAATGGCAGGCTGCTGAACAACAAAATGGCTACATGCAGGGTCCAAGCATGCCATAAACTAGAGACTATCCCCAAGGCTTCTTCTTATATACAGGAAGCAGACCATATCCTCAAGGCAGCTAATCAGCTGCTTGTGGTAGATCCCACCATGGAGTTTATTGCCAGTCTCATCATGGGGAATAAGTACCACCAGCTGCCCAGACACTCAACTAGGCCCAGCCAAGTTGACACACAAACACAACCACCCCAGTACTACACCACCAGAGCTCCTCTTGAATACTCACCTATAAAATGAGTTGGCTGGACTACATGATCTTGAAGGGATGTTCTTATTTTAACCTCTCATGTGCTTTCTTCCTTTTAAGTCTACAGTGAGTACTTATGTATTTTCGATTTTCACTCAGTCCACATCAGTTTCTGAGCATGCTGTGTCTGGTCTTCTTTTTCAGACAAGCTGGTATAGGAATGAGAGAGAGAAAGGCAAGTCTTACAGTGTCCTCCTCTCCCAATCTCGTAGGGCACTGTAATTAGAGTGAGAAAACAATGCACTTAGAGTCATGGGGTCTGGATTTAAATCATTGCTAGCCATGGGACTTTGACACGTTTGTTTTTGATTCATCACCCCTTTTTCAGATAACATCCAACCAGATTTGAGCAACTGAAACACAGATAAGTCTAACACTTTTTCCTTGAAGATCTAAACAATTGCATGCACTTTCTGAGTCTTGGTGTTCTCATCTTTGAAATGGAGAATAGTTAACTTAGAGGATTGATGGGAGGGTAAAATGAGAAAATATGGGGGAGGGGAGAGAAAAATTCCAGAGCATTCTTGGCAAGTATATTATTGTTTTTAGCTGCTGTCAAGTTGACACCAAACTCATGATGACCCATGCACAGTGGAACAAAACACTGTCCAGTTCTATGCCATTTTTGTGATCAATTTTGGATTAGCCCATTGTGATCCATAGGTTTTTGTCAGCTGATTTTTGGAAGTAGATCACCAGGACTTTTTTCCCAGTCTGTCTTAGTCTGGAAGCTCCACTGAAATCTATTCAACATCATAGTAATACATAAGCTTCCACTGACAGATGGGTGGTGGCTGCACATGAGGTGTATTAGCCAGATTTGAACCCAGGTCTCTGGTAGAGAAGGGGAAGATTCTACCATTATACCACCACTGGCTCTCGGCACAGAGTAGATATTCTGTTTTATTGAGTGGAAAAATCCTCTGGGAATCCTATTTAGAAGTTTAAAAAAATCCAGTTAATTTTTTTGCTTCTGGAAATCTGGGTAATAGTAATCATGGTCTGTATTATATATAAATTGTATTATATTTCTACATTCCAATCTATATCTGTTGGCTCACACATACAAAAACAGTCTCTAAAATTTGCAAATTCTTTCACGTAACCTTCTGCCCAGAAATTGTAGTCAAGAGGAGAACCTATATGTTAAATTATTGTTTGGAGACACTGCATAGATAGGATCATATGAACTCTGTTCAGCATGTCTGTGGTTGCTTTAAAGGGACAGACATGTCCCTTAGCACAGGGAATTCAGTGTAGTTCAAACTGAATCATAACCTGGTGCCAACTCTCCACTCTTCATTATTAGTGGCCCCAACAGGGCCTGTCAACACTCACAGAGAAATGTGGCTGGGGAAAAGCTCCTTTTCATTTAGAAAAAAATTCCTTTAAGACTTTCCTTAAATTGTTTCTTTCCCAAGAGTGGCTGGAATGTGGTTATTCATTTAAATATTTACCGTGGGGAAACTCTCTCACCAAATGTAAAATCTCATTTGCAGAGGGATCTCAGGCTGAGCAGAGACTTGAAAGCTATGATAATAATTCAGTAATTTTTAGAATTTGGAATTACCTTTGAAAACCATCTCAAAATAGGAAACTGATGGGAGTCGATGGAGCATTGATCTTAGACTGATTGGGAGAATAAGGCAAGGATAGTGTCACCCAGGAAGGAAGCCATAGCTGGTAGTTAGCATGGATTGAATGGTTTTCTGTGCCAGTCACTATGTTCCAGGCTTTCCTATATTATCTCATTAAATTCTAACAACCCCAATGAGGTAAGAATCATCCTTCATTTGACAGATGTGCAAACAGAAGCTTAAAGAGATTAAATCAGTTTCCTCAAGGCCCAATGTTTCTGGTCAGTGGGGAGCCCAGATCTACCTGATTCCAAAATTTAGGCTTTATCCACTCTCTGCTATATTGCTGTGAGTACCGTTGTATGAGGAGAAATGCTTGACTTTTTATTATTACTTTTATTTAATACAGGTAGTACTAAACTTAGGGCATTTTGGAAGGAAACAGGAAGAAAATGTCTCATCCTTTGAAGGATGAATGTCAGGCTTTTTGGTATTTATTTAAAATTAGGGTTATTTATGAGCCTGTGAAAGTTTTCAAGTCATGCAGCAGTGATATTGTAGCTAAATCAGCAAGAATTTTTCATGCAAATTTTTCCTGCAACGAAAGTTAAGAATGCCAATGTGGTACTCAGCCTACATGACCCTAAGACCAGAAGAGCTAGATGGTACCTGATTACCAATGCCAACCACTTGGAAAAGGATCAAAATTGGGGATCCTGGATAGAATGAGATAAAAAATATGGAACAAAATTCAAAAATATAAAAAGACTAGGATTACTGGTCAGATAGAGACTGATGAAACCCCAGAGACTGTGGCCCTGAGTCACTTTTCTGGCCCAGATTTGGACTCACTCCCATGACACTTAACTCTCAGCCAAACAATAGATGGGTCAACGAGCTGAACAACTACACCAGGGAAATGCACTCCTTAGAAAAATCAACCATAGGAGATAAGAAAGGCAGCATTTATAAAGAAAGAAATCTAGATAGGCAAGAATGCATAGGTAAGAAGGACTCAGAGAAGGGGTAACCACAGGGCAGAGGTGGGAGGAGAGCTGTTACATTGTGAGAACTCTAATCAGTGTTGTGAAAAAAAATGTGTAGGAACTGTTGAAGGTAAAATGAATCTGCTTTGTAAAATTGCACCCAAATCACAATAAAACATTTTTTAAAAAAATGAATACCAATATGGTGACATCTTGAAAGTGTTGGTATCATAGGTTCTATTGGAGTGATGTTCATTGGCTAATGTTTACAGGTAAGGGTTGTGCAATACTAAATGGCTGTCCTCTGATCAGCCAATCAGAGATTGAGAAGCTCTGCTTTGGCTAAACACGGAGAAATGTGTCTTACCATCACATTCCATAAAATGGGGGTAAGGCAGGGAATAATTTATTTGTTTGGAACTGCATATATTAGCTGGCCAGAATAATTGAATCATAATAAAATTTTATTAATTACTAAGTACTTGACAAGCAACTCCCCTTCTGTTTTGTATATAATGTCTTACACAAATACATAACTTCTACAGAACACCTAGAGTTATCCTGAACATGGACTAGAATGGAACTTTGAGGACATGTTCACTGATTTGCCCAAAGCCATGATGCAAGTCAGTGATAGCTGGGAATAGAATCTGTATCTCTTGATTCCTTATCTGGTTGCCATGCTGCCTCCATTCATTTAGGTGGCATTTTTGGGCACCCTAATGTCAGAGGAACACTTGGTCTATGATAGTCCAGTTCATGCTCTTGATTTATGGGCATAGTGCATAATCAGGGTGTTTTTCTTGTGACCTAAAATTTGCTTTAAGTACTCATGAATTCTTTTGAAAATTTTGGAAATTTCTAATTAAAGAGCACATACTCTGAGAAGTAGGTTGGAGTCACATATTAATCTCTTGCTTTTAGGTACCATCAAGTTTATTCTGACTCATAGCCCCTATGTACAACAGAACAAAACATTGCACTGTCCTATATCATCTTCACAATTATTGCTATATTTGAGCCTATTGTTGCAGCCACTGTGCCGATTCATCTCATTGACGGTCTTCTTCATTGACTCTCGACTTTACCAAGCATGATGTCCTTCTCCAGGAACTGGTTCATTCTGATAACATGTCTAAAATACATGAGACAAAGTTTCACCATCCTCACTTCTAAGAAGTATTCTGGAGGTACTTCATGCAAGACAGATATATTCATTCTTCTAGCAGTCCATAGTATATTCAACACTCTTTGCCAATAACATAATTCAAAGGCATCAATTCTTCTTTAGTTTTCTTTATTCATTCTCCAGCTTTCAAATGCATATAAGGCAATTGAAAATGCCATGGTTTGGGTCAGGCACACCTTAGTCTTCAAAGTAAATTCATTTGCTTTTTAAAACTTTATAGAAGTCTTTTGCAGCATATTTACTCAATGCGATATGTTGTTTGATTTCTTGACTACTTCCTCCATGAGCATTGATTGTGAATCAAGTAAAACAAAATCCTTTATAACTTTAATCTTTTCTTCTTCTATTGCTTATCGGTCCAGATGTGAGTTTTGTTTGTTTTGTTTATTTAAATTGAGCCCTTATTAGTTAGTATTTTATCAGGGACAAACCTGAATGGGACCAGATTTTGGAATGAATTCTTGGGTTATTTGTCTCATTGACTACTTATGACTCATGACAGGTCATTTAACTTCTCTGAGTCTCAGCTTCCTTATCTGTAAAATGGGAACAATACTGTTTACTTTCTAGGAATAATGAAAGAATCATATGCCATCACATATGGAAAGCATTTTTACTGTGTTTCATATATTGTGTTGTTGTTGTTGTTGTTATGTGCTGTTGAGTTGGACCCAACTCATAGTGACCCCTCCTTGGGTTTCTGAGGCAGTATCACTATGGAAGTAGATTGCCCAACCTTCCTTTTGAGGAGTGGTTGGTGTGTTTGAATCACCAGCCTTCTGGTTAGCGGTCTAACCTTAACTTAGTAGTGCCTTAGTCACTATGCTACCAGAGCTCCTGTAGATGCTTAATAAAAATTTCTCTTGTCCCCTCTTTCCCTGTTAGCTGATATTCTCTGTTGTTTTGTTTCTACATTTCAGGGCCATCCTCATATTTGATATTTCTCTCCTTTATTCAACTGTCCTTGTCTGCTCTCAACATCTGCCAGTTCTGATCTCTCTCCTGAAGACAACTCTGACAAGACCTGATCAAGCCAGCCTTCTGATCCAGCCTGACCTTCTTCTTAAGAGAGTCATTGAAACATGGACTTCTAGGATTCAAGACCCCAACTTTTCAATATTTAGAACCTTGTACAACCTCTAATGGATTCTGTTGATGAGTTTAGGAGTAGGAATCTGGCAAAGAGAGTGGCTTGAGTCTTGTAATGGAATATCTGTCATTTTGAAAGCCCATATGAGACAGTGTTTGTGGGGCTGAGCTCTGAGATAGACTCAAATCATTTTACATTCCCTATAAATTAATTCTAATAGGAGACGTCAGCATAGATGTCTGCAATAAAGACCTCATCTGTCTTTTTATTTGTACTGTTTTCTGGACTTCAGATGCTATGTGGACCTATCAGTGAGGATTTCTCATTCTGAAGTGATTCAGGGAGAATACTTCCCTGAGTATGCTGTTGGGAAGGTGACTTTGGATTTCATGTGCAGTGTGTGATCTTTATCTTCCAAAGATGCACTTAACCTGGAAGAAAGAGAAGCATTTGCTCGTACCTCTTTCATCGTTGACTGTATAAAATCACAGACTCTCTGAAGCTATAGATTCTTTAGTGATTGCATCCTCCAACACTGTTCATTTGGAGACAAAGAAACTGAGTCTCAGGGGATTTTATTTATTTATTTATTGTGCTTTGGGTGCAAATTTACAGAACAAAATTATTTTACATTCAACCATTTGTGTACATTTGATTTCATGCCCCGATTACCATCCCCAGACATAATGCACTCTCCTCCTCTCTCATCCCTGTGACCACCCCCCCATGTCCTTCTTAGCTATGTACTCCTGTCTGTCTAGCTTTCCCTCTATGTGAATGCTTCACCTCTAGTGCCTCATAGCCCATTGTATCTCCCTAGAGTACATGGGTACATTGCCCTAAGGTAGGTGCTCTGCATGTAGGTTTTTCTACTCTTGAGCAACTGTCAGGGATTTTAAATAACACCTTCAATAATACTGCCGTGCAGTGAATTATGTAACATGGCTCCTCTAGCTATAGTCTTTGTGATTCCATCCAGATGACTGGGTGGAACTATGCAAATGTGAGGGGCTTGTGGCCCACTAAGGGGATTGGATAGCTTGCTAATAATGTAAATAAGGTACATGACACCTTTATGGGAGTGGGACTGTGCATAAAAGGTGTATGGAACCCTAATGTGAGGATTGGTCAGTTTTGCCATCTACAGAGCTTGAAACAAGCCATCCTAGAGGTAGAAAGATGGATCTCACTACCATCAGCAAAAAAAGCCAGGATTAGAGTGCATCCTTTGGACTTGAGATCCCTACGGTGAACCTCCTTGACCCAGGAGACAGAGAAACAGCTGTAATGCTTTGCTGAGACAGTGGCAGAGAATTGGCTGCAGGAGAGGCAGCAGAACCGAGAGACCACACAAGACAGACTGACGGGCTTCCTGTCCCCTGGAGTGAGAAGGGTGAGTGCCTTTGGGCAGATGCTTGCTGATGTAGTGGGTGCCTCGCTGGGCACCTATTTTCAGAGCTAAAAGAGCTTTGTGGCACTTACCCAAACAGGTCAGAAGCAAAGAGACCCAGGGCTGATAGCCAAAATGTTAGAAAGAAATGTGCCTGTCGCATGGCTAAGAAGCTGTCCTGATTGAAGAATGGTATCCTGAGTTGTTTCTAATCCTGAATTGTAACTTGTTACTTCCCTTATAAGATCCATAATAATGAGTGTTGTCTATTAGTCCTATGTGGCCATTACAACAAATTGTATGGAAATCAGCAGAGAAGTAGAGAGCAATGTGGGAAGGATAAGTGGTGTCAAAATTGGTAAAAAGGTTGGAGGACAGTAGCATTTCTGACCTCAGCCTCATAGGAAACAGACTTGGTATGTTGATGTTGATTCTCCTGCTCCCCTCTACCTTGTGAAATAAGAGGGGGTCAGATGACACCACCCCTATACCCTTTTTACAGATGCTTTCTTAGCTAGTAACAGAGCCAGGTACAACACTGGACCTTTTGCTTTGCAATCTAGTGCATTTTCTACTACACCATAAATATATTTTATACTGTGACTCTCCAAAGAAGGGGGGCCACCATTTGACAAGCACCTGCTCCTTGTTAGGGATTTCACACACACACACACACACACACACACACACATAATTTCATTCAAGCCACATTTGCAATGGGGAAACTGAAGAGCAAAACACTGAAGACAGTGAACTGTTGTATGGAAAGTGAATTTGCTCTGTAAATCTTCACCCAAATCACACACACACACACACACACACATAAAACTGAAGACACTTGCTCAAAGTCACATAACTGAACCCAAGACTGAGCCTAAAGTGCTTCCTAGTAATAATAGTAATATCACTTATCACTTTATATAAAGTAGCTCAGATTATTTTCAGGCTAAAATAATATATGCAGAATAGATATTATTATACCCATTTCACTGAGGAGAAAATTGAGGCTCAGAGGGATTAGGAAACTTGACCAAGTTTATAGCAAGAATAACCAGATCTGGTACAAGGTCTTCTGGAACCCAGTAGAATCTAAGTCTATTCTTTCCTTCACTATATCACCCCTTAGAAACAGATTTTTGATAAATTTTACTCATGCCAAGAATTTAAATCTTGGCAATCTACCTCCATAATGATACTGCCTCGGAAACCCAAGGAGGGGTTGCTATAAGTTGGATCTGACTCAATGGCAGTGAGTTTGGTTTTTGGTTTATAAGATAATTGATCAGAATGTATTATTATTGTAAAACAATGTTTTACAGTAATAATACTTTATAGACTAACTCCATGTTTTTTTTTCATTTGATTCTCCCAACAAGACTGTCCATGTTAGGTAGAAGAGGGAATTAGACTCAGAGATGGTAACTTGCCCAGAGTCACGTTCTGAACTTTGATCCTGACTTCTGTTAGTACCTGAGCTGGGACAAGGGATTTCTTTTGATAAATATACACTCTCCACATATTTGTAGAGTGCTTACAACTTATAGAGCACCTTTACATACATTAAACCTGCAATAACCTTGCAAATGAAGGCAGGACAGATAGTATAACCCCATGCTGAAAAGAGGAAGGTGAGATACATAATGGATAAATGGTTTAATCCAAAGTTACTTCATCAGTTTTGTGACTGAGCTAGCCTATATACTAAGGGTCCTCAAAACATGTTTTGCACTTTTGCTAAAGTAGTGATTTTGTATGGCAATATTTCTTGACATTTTTTGGCTAATGACTGACTTTTTGTAACAAATATATTATAATATAAAAAAGTTTAATTTTCATGAACAGATATATGAACACCCGTGTTCATTGCAGCACTATTCATAATAGCAAAAAGATGGAAACCACTTAAATGCCCACAAATAGATGAATGGATCAACAAACTATGGTACATACAGACAATGGAATATTATACAACATTAAAGAACAATGATGAATCTGTGAAACATAGTTACCATCGAACAATATTCCTTTTCTTTCTTTTTTTTTGTGAAACTATTTTCTTAACTTTATATAATAGTGGTCTCATACAATATTTGTCATTTTGTAATTGACCTGTTTCTTCCAGCATAATGTCCTCTAAGTTGATCACAAAACGACAAATATTGTATGAGACCACTATTATAAAAAGTCAAGAAAATGGTTTCACAAAAAAAAAAAGAAAGAAAAGGAATATTGTTTGATAGTAACCAGTTGTTGGTGGGGGAGGGAGGATAAACCACTAACTAGAAGGTGGATACTTATTAACTTGGTTAAGGGAAAGGGGGAAAAAAAAAAAAAAAAAAAGGAAAGAAGAAATTGACAAGGCTGAGAACCTGCTTGGACTTTTGGCTTCCAGAACTGGAGAAAATAAATTTCTGTTCTTTAAAGACAATCACTTGTGATATTTCTGTTATAGCAGCACTTACAACTAAGACAGCCTCTGAGCAGAAAGGTCATGGTGAGTTGAAGGGGTGGGGATATCATGAGGCTCCATGCCTGTCAAAATTGAGAGAAGGTGGATCAAAGAAAAAAAAAAAAAAACACCGCAAAGGGACACAGAAGCTAACAAAAAGAGTCCCCAGTGACCAAAGTGTAAAAATGTTAAGAAACAAAATAAACAAAGATGTATTAGCTTATAACCCGAGAGTCCATACTGATGTAGATGTTGTTGTTGTTATGTGCCATCGAGTCGTCTCCGACTCATAGCAACCCCTCCTTGGGTTTCTACTCTATGGAAGTAGATTGCCCAATCTTCCTTTCTAGGAGTGGCTGGTGGGTTTGAACTGCCAAACTTCTGGTTAGCAGTCAAATGCCTTAGTCACTACGCCACCAGAACTCCTACTGATGTAGATAAATAATCCAATAAATAAATAAATGGACAAGAGATAAAATTTCTGGGTAGAAAAAAAAATGTCATTTTGCATGACTGGAGGTGTAATGCCTAAGACATTTGATTGCTAACAGAGGGCTGGCAGTTCAAACCCACCAACAGCTCCTTGGAAGGAAGATTGGGCAATCTACTTCCATAGAGATACCTCCTCAGAAACTCAAGGAGGGGACACTATGAGTTGAATCAACTCCATGGTAGAGAATTTTTTTTTTTTTTTTTTTTTAAGACAAATAAAGAGGATCTCTGATAGTGCAGGATAAAGCTTTTGGCTGCTAACCAAAGGTTAGTGGTTTGAACCCACCAGCTACTCTAAAGGAGAAAGATGAGGTAATCTGCTCCTGTAAAGATTAACAGCCTTGGAAAGCCTTTGGGCAGTTCTACTTTGTCCTATAGGATCACTGAGTCAGAATTGACTTGATGGCAGTGAGTTTTTTGTTAAGAAAAATAAGTGATTCTAAGTAAAAATTTTACGTCAGTGTACTCTTTTTTAGGAAATTTTTTAAAGAGTCCCTGGGCGGTATAAACAAGAGAAAGATGTGACAATGTGCTCCCATAAAGATTATAGCCTTGTGTGGTAATTATGGTTATGTGTCAGCTTGGCTGGGCCTGGTTTTGAGTGGCTGGGCAGCTGGATGTAGTTATTCCCCATGGTGAGATTAGTAATCAGCTACATGGTGGAATCTACTGGAGCAGCTGAGTAGTTGCCTTAGGGAGGTGGTCTGCTCCCAGTATATAAGGAAAAACTTTATGAATGGTCTGCAGCTTTTGGCATGCTTGAATCCTGCAGGTAGCTGAGTTGTTTTCCAGCAGTCTGCTATGTTGTCTGCTGATCTTGAGACTCTTAATGGACTTGAATCAATGGCTTGCCATGCGGTTTGGTAATATTGGGACTGTGCTTTTTTACTTGTTGACCTTAGGTTTGTCAGTCTCAGCAGCCAGCAGCTGCCTGAGTGAAGAAAACCTCCAGCTTCAGTGGGCCGGGAGCAAGAGGCAGAACTGAAGCCCAGGGTCGAGGGGTTTTCACCCAGCCCCTAGAGTCTGGCACTTTGAATTCGGACTTCCAGCCTCCAAAACTGTAAGATAACAAACTACTATTAGTTAAAGCCATTCCACTCATCGTATATCTGTTAGAGCAGCACCAGGTAACCATAACAACTTGCAAACCCTATGGGGCAGTTCTACTCTGTCCTATAGTGTTACGATGGTTGGAATCAACTCAATGGCAATGGATATATTTTGGTTTTGGGGTGGTACAAATGATAAGTGCACCCAGCTACAAACTGAAAGGTTAGAGGTTCAAGTCCACCCAAAAGTGCCTTGGAAAAAAGGCCTGGCAATCACTTCTGAAAAATCAGAAGTTGAAAACTCTATGGAACACAGTTTTACTCTGACCACGTTGGGGTCGTCACAAGTCAGTAACGAGCTGATGATGGCAACTGGAGTGGTGAATATTTTTATAGATTGATTATAAAGTTCATTTAATAACTAATAATATCCATATTACATAAGGCCATATTTTTTCCTTAGCCCATTTTACATACTTTAATTGGTAAGAAAACATGATTAGTCAACAACTAAATGCAGAAATCACAGTCTTTATCATTTTGACTAAATTAATAGTAATTATAGATTGAAATTCAGCAGTGAATTCGAGGGAAAAAATGGCTTTATTTACTATGTAAAACTTTTGATCAGGTAAATGAACTTCTGGATCTAATGAAGAATATCCTCAGGTAAATTTGTGGAATCAGAATAATTTTTATGCTTCCTATTATTTTTTTATATTTTGACATTAAGATTCTTTATGTATTTTTAACCTCATAGTTTAGCAGGTGCATAAATTAATCTGAAATTTATCAAAGATCAAAATTGCATTATGGTTAAAAGCACCACTGCCAGAAGTGGTCAGTCGATAGACTAACCAACTGAGTCACAAGTGTGCTTCCTGGGATTCCATGAAATGCATAGCCTTATGGAGCAAGACTTGGCAGTGTTTCTTTTGTTGTCCACAGGGCTATGAGTTGGAGCTGACTCGATGGCCCCCAACAACAAATACCACTTTCATGCACTTGAATGTTTCACACTGCTCTATCTGGAAGATAAGTATATTTCAGCACTTACATAATTATTTATTTAAAATTTTTCAAGTGTACCCTTATTGTTACAATTACAGAAACCTTTGAATCACCTTCATAAACCACCATTTGCGGAAATGGAGTGAATGGTGAGATACCTTCTACGGGAGAAGCATGGTATACAGCCTCTCTTTCTGTCACCTTACTGTTCTGGTAGCATAGTGCCTAAAGCACTTGACTGCTAACTAGAAGGCTGGTGGTTCAAACCCACCAGCCGCTCCTCGGAAGGAAGGTTGGGCAATCTACTGCCTCGGAAACCCAAGGAGGGGTCGGTATGAGTTGGGTCTGACTCAATGGCACGTAACAGCAACAAAATTTGTGTTTTGGATTATATTCCTTAGATAGGCTGAACTGTCAACTTCTTAAGGGTAGGAACTGTATTTTCCTTATCTTTATATCATCAGGGTCTGGCATATATGGGTGCTCTGTAATCATGGTTGGAGGCACAAATAAGCATAGGGCTTTTCAGTTCAACTGATTACTGGAGAGCAGTTTTTGGTACAAGAGAGTCAATTTTCAATTCGTAGTGACCTTGTGTGATAGAGTAGAACTGTCTAATGGTGTTTTCTTAGCCGTAATCTTTATGGAAGCAGATAACCTTGTCTTTCTTCTGCAGAGTAGCTGGGTGGGTTTGAAACACCAATCTTTCTGTTAGCAGGCAAGTGTTTCACCACTGCACCACCAGGGCTCCTGAAAATGAAACCTTTTCCTGTCAAATCATTTCCAACTTATAGTAGGTATAATCAAATTATGGCAATAAATTAATGAGATTATTGAAAAAAAATGAACTTAGATTTGTTTATTATAGATCTGATTGTTCTAGGTTATCTTTATCTCAGGGAATATAACATACTTCTCAAATAGATTTTTCAAAATAAATTTGCTTTGTACTTATTTATTTATTTTTTAAGAACAATCATCTCTATTTAAATGAATATAAAATGTATAATTGATTCTTTACAGCCACTTCTTTTTGGCTTTACAGTTTTTAATTTATTTTTTACTTTTTATCTCTTTGTGGGTGGTTGTTGTTGTTGTTAGGTGCTGTAGAGTTGGCTCCAACTCATAGCGACCCTGTGTACAACAAAACAGAACACTGTTGGGTCCTGCACCAGCCTCACTGCCCTTGCTATATCTGAGCCCATTGTTGCAGTTACCATGTCAATCCATCTAATTGAGGGCTTTCCCCTTTTTCACTGACCCTCCACTTTACCAAGCTTGATCTCCTTCTCTAGGGAATGGTCTCTTCTGGCAACATGACCAAAGTAGATAAGATGAAGTCTGGCCTTCTTGGTTCCCAGGAGCATTCCAGCTGCACTTTTTCCAGGACAGATTTTTTGCTTCTTCTGGCAGTCCATGGTACTTTCAGTATTCTTCACCAACACCACAACTCAGAAACATCAACTCTTCTTCTGTTTTCCTTATTCACTGTCCAGCTTTCAGATACATATGAGGTGATTGAAAACATCATGGCTTGGGTGAAGTGTACCTTAGTCTTCAAAGAGATATCTTTGTTCTTCAACACTTTAAAGAGGTCAGTTGCAGCAGATTTGCCCTGTGTGATAACATGTCTGATTTCTTGACTGCTGTTCCCATTGGTGTTGATTATAGAACCAAGTAATATGAAGTCTTCGACAACTTCAATCTTTTCTCCATTTATGGTGATGCTGCTTATTGGTCCACTTGTGAGGATTTTCATTTTCTTTGTGTTGAGGTCTAATCCATACTGCAGACTGTAGTCTTTAATCTTCATCAGTAGGTACTTCAAGTCATCTTCACTTTCTGCAAGCAAGATTGAGTCATCTGCATATCGAAGGTAATGAGTCTTCCTCCAATCCTGATACCATGTTCTTCTTCATATAGTCCAGCTTCTCAGATTATTTGTTCAGCATACTGATTGAATAAGTATGGTGAAAGGATACAACCCTGACACACTCCCTGCCTGATTTTAAACCATCCAGTATCCCCTTGTTCTGTTTGAATGACACAATTAAGTGTTTTGGAATTCCCATTCTTCTCAATGTTGTCCATAATTTGATATGATCCATACAGTCAAATGCCTTTGCATAATCAATTAAACAAAAGTAAATATCTTTCTGGTATTCTTTGCTTTCATCAAGATCCATCTGACATCAGCAATGATATCTCTCATTCCATGGATTCTTCTGAATCCATCTTGTATCTGGAAGTTCCCTGTCAATATATTGCTACAACTGTTTCTGAATTATCTTCAGCAAGATTTTACTTGTGTGTGGTATTAATGATATTGTTCAATAATTTCCACATTCTGTGGACCTTTCTGGGTACAAATATGGACCTCTTCCAGTCAGTTGGCCAGGTAGCTGTCTTCCAAATCTTTTGGCATAGCTGAGTGAGTGCCTCTAGCAGGGCATCCATTTGTTGAAACATCTCAATGGGTATCCCATCAGTTCCTGGAGCCTTGTTTTTCACCATTTCCTTCAGTGCTGCTTTGACTTCTTCCTTCAATACCATTGGTTCTTGATCACATGCCACTTCCTGAAATGGATGAACATCGACTAATTCTTTTTGGTACAGTGACTCTACATATTCCTTCCATATTCTTGTGGCGCTTTCTGTATTATTCAATATTTAGCCTTTAGAATCCTTCAGAATTGCAATTCGAGCCTTGATTTTTTTCTTCAGTTCTTTCAGCTTGAGAAATGGTGAATGTGTTCTTCTCTTTTGGTTTTCTAACTTCAGATCTTTGCACATTTCATTATAATTCACTTCATCTTCTTGACCTGCTGTTTGAAATCTTCTGTTCATCTCTTTTATCTTGTCATTTCTTCCATTTGCTTTAGCTACTCTCCATTCAAGAGCAAGTTTCAGAGTCTCTTCTGACATCTTCACAGGTTCCAGTATATCTTTGAAGAACTCATTTAGCCAGGTCACTTGGTTACAAGTCCATAGAAAATAATTTTTCTTTTGCCATCACCATAAATAAGAGCATATCTGGTCTTAATGTGGGGGTCATGATAACTGTTTCCTAATAATGCTCTATAGATTTGGGTTCATATTCTTCTGTTATTTTCTATCGAAAGTTGGATTATCTAGAAGCAAATGCTGAGTTTGAGGTATAAGAAGAGATCAACACCCGGGAAAATAAAGAAGTAGAAGGATTGGATAGAGAAAGAAGTTGAATTCTTATTCAAGCCTGAAGAATCCTTGGCCAACTCATTTGGGAACTTTGGAGCTAGTATTGCTAGCTGCATTGGGCTGAAATGGCTGGGACTTTATACCCTCCATTGCACTAAGTCACTGGTTGTGGTCTGACCCAGGAGGGGCATGATTTCAGATAAAGCAGCTCTCTGCAGCTGAAGTGTACTGGGAAGGACAGAAGGCAGACCCTAAAGGACCCTAACTGACAAACTGCAATCTTCATCACTATACTTCCACAGCTGGGAAGCAAGACCTTCCCAGGGATCTAAGCAGTGCATCTCCATGTCAACTACATTTCCTATTGTGGAAAAACGAACTATGAGCAATCTAATTTTTGTTTAACCAGTATAATTCAGTGATGTGTATCTAGAATTAATAGAATATGATGCAATAGAGTTTTTTTTGCTTCTGTGAAGTTACACTTAATAAAGTAAGGACAATTTTCACACTTATAGTGAACATAGGGGTCAGGGTATAGTAGGGAGAGTGATGCTATTGGGAACAAGCAATAGCTGACATTGAAATGGATGAGAGTATTCAACACTTTGTTTTAGGGTGGTGATAAAACAGAGCCACCAAGTTTTAGGGACTTGTTCAATTCTAAAATTAATGTGTGAGAGAGCTAGGATTAGAACCAGGGGTTTCTTAGTTCAAGTCAATTTCACTACATTATATTTGATATGAAGGAGACCTGGTGGTACATTGGTTAAGATCTTAACTGAAAAATGAAAGATTGTGGTATGAACCTATTATTGACTCTTTGGAAGATCACACCTGGTGATCTGCAGTTCTACCCTGTCCTATAGGGTCACTATGAGTCAGAAATGACTTGATGGCAAATAAAAACAACATACCTGATACAATGAAGTTCTAGTACAGAAGCTATAATTAACTTGAATTGAGAGAGCCCAAGGTCAACCCAGTTGCTAATCTCTGTGTGTGTGCTAGTTGTTTAATTTCTTATTTATTGTGAAATATGCTGTAGAATCATCACTCTGTTTAAGAAATATATATTTCTAGCATATTTGATGCCTCCTGTGACTCTTTGTTACATTTCTCCCTTTCCTATTTCTTTGCTTT
>NW_006921791.1:5372680-5374110 GCF_000298275.1 Orycteropus afer afer | reverse complement strand
TCTATCTATCTATTTATATATATATATATGGCATATATATATGTATGTATGCATCTATCTATGTATGTATGGTAGGTGCTATTGAGTCAGTTTCAACTCATAGTGACGCTATGAACAACAGAATGAAACATTGCCTGGTCCTGCATCATCCTCACAATCATTGCTATGTTTGAGCCAGTCATTGAGTTACTGTGCAATCCATTTTGCTAAGAGTCTTCTCTTCTTCATTGACATTCTGCTTTACCAAGCATGATTCCCTTGTCTAGGGACTAGTCCCTCCTGATAACTTGTCCAAAGTATGTGAGAAAAAGTCTCATCATCCTTACTTCTAATGGCCTTTCTGCCTGTACTCTTTCCAAGACAGATTTGTTCATCCTTTTGTCAGTCCATAAGTGCCTTGGTGGTGGAGTAGTTAAGTACTTGGCTGCTAACCAGATGGTTGATTATTTGAATCCACCAGCCACTTCATGGGAGAATGATATAATAATCTGCTTCTGTAAAGATTTACAGTCTTGGAGATACTATAGGACAAGTCTTATGGGATCTCTATGAGTCAGAATCTATTCAATTGCAGTGGGTTCTGTCAGTTCATGGTATATTCAATACTCTTCACCAGCACCATAATGCAAATACATAAATTCTTCTTCGATCTTCCTTATTTATTGCCCAGCTTTTGCATGCCTACGAGGCAGTTGAAAATACCATGACTTGGTTCAGGTTCACCTTAGTCCTCAAGGTGAGCTCTTTGATTTTTAATACTTTACAGAAGTCTTTCACAGCAGATTTGCCCAATGCAATGCACTGATTTGTTTCTTGACTGCTGCTTACATGAGTGCTGATTGTGGGTCCAAGTAAAATGAGATCCTTGATAACTGTGGGCTATAGGCTTTGATTTTCATCAGTAAGTACTTCAAGTCTTCTTCACTTTCAACAAGCAACCTTGTGTTATCTGCATAATGCAGGTTATTAATGAGTCTTCCTCCATGCAATATTCTTCTTCATAGTCTAGCTTTTCAATCTATTTTTGAAAAAACCTGTTGGCATTGACTTGATGCTGACTCATGGAGACCACATGTATTTCAGAGGAGATCTGTACCATGGGGCTTTCAGTGGCTGTAATCTTATGGAATGGGTTACCAGGCCTTTTGTTTGCAACACTGAATTGCCAGTCTTTTGGTTAGTAGGTGAATGTAAAATATTTGCACCACAATATATTATTTGTTTTTTGCCTGTTTTTTAACCTTATAAAATTGGAAACATAATATGTATATTCTTCAATGGAATTTTTGCCCTCACCATCTTGTTTTTGAGATTTCTCACTGTTGATCTGTGCGCTGTATTTCATTCATTTTCATTACTATTTGCTAATATATTGAATAGGAGCTCTGGTAGCATAGTGGCTAAAGCACTTGACTGCTAACCAGAAGGCT
>NW_006921791.1:5366747-5371896 GCF_000298275.1 Orycteropus afer afer | reverse complement strand
TTGAACTGCTAGCCTTCTGGTTAGCAGTCAAGTGCTTTAGCCACTATGCTACCAGAGCCTTGGAAACCCTATGGAGAAGTTCTATTGTTCCATAGGGCTGCTGTGAGTTGGAATCAATTCAATGACAATAGGTTTGGCTTTTGGTCTATACTATATGAGGGTTCCCAATGTTCTACCTCCTTGTTGTCAGTTGATAGTTTCTGTCTGTATAATGTGGTCAATCCATCGAGCATGAAATGGCATCTCAATGTGGTTTAATTTGCATTCCTTTGATTACTAATGAAGCTAGGTATCTTAGCACATACTGCTATCACATTCTGCCTTTTGTAATATGGTTTTTCATGTTTTTGGACCCTTTTGTCACTAGAGTTTTATTTTTTTCCTGTTACATAAGATTTCTTTATAAATTATGCTAATTTTTTTTTCAATCTTTGATTGGTTATATGTATAGCAAATATATTGTCCCAGTTTGTGGGTTCTTTTCACTATCTAGAATATTTTGATGAAGAGCAGTTTTTAATTTTAGTGTAATTATATTTATCAATCTTTTCTATTACAGCTTGTTCTTTTGGTGTCTTATTTAATAAATGCTTCTTGATTCTATAATAGATTTCTCCATTTTCTTTTAAAATTTTTATCTTTGAATTTTTATTCCCTGAAAAGTTTTATCCTTTTAATTACCTGGAATAAACTCTGTGTGTGTGTCTGTATGTGTGTGTATGGTGTAAGGTAATTGTCCTTTTTATGTAGACAATCACTATAACAATTGTTTCAGAACCACTTAATAAATCCTTTTTCTTATTCACATGTATTTAAAAAGTAGTATATTACTAGGTCTTTAGGTATTTACCATGAGCATTTTTATAACAAAAATATAATTAAAAATCAAAGAGAATGTATATTATATATTGCTATAGAATAAATGTTTTTTTATCTACTCTGGCAGATTGCATTTTCCAAAGATGACCATCACAATTATTTCTCTCTATATATATACATGTGCCACTCTCACATTATGGTTAAGTACACTTTTCCTGCCCTTAAATCTAGGAAGATTTATGAGTTGCAATGGTTTGTAGCAGAAATGATGTTTGTCTTCTGAGGCCAGGTTACCAAAGGCAATAAAGCTGCTGCCTTGTTTTGGGGAAGTACATACTTGGAGGCCTGAACCACAATATAAGAAATCCAACTAACCTGAGCCCTCTGTGTTGTGAAGAAATCAAGCCACAGAGAGAGACCATATATAGATAGTCTTCACATCCTCTGAGCCCAAGTGTCAGACTCAGGAGTGAATAAGTCTTCAGATAATTCCAGGTCCTAGCCATCAAGTTGGAGTCCCTGGGTGGTGCAAATGGTTATGTGCTTGGTTGCTAACCAAAAGTTTGGAGTCACTGAGATCTTTATGGAGCACAGTTCTACTCTGACACACATGGGTTTGCCAGGAGTTGTATTTATTCAATGTCATCTATTTTTTTTTTTTTTTTTTAAATCACATCTCCTCCACCCTTCAATATTTCCCAGCTGAGGCTCCAGACTTCTTAATGCAAACAAACTATCCTCACTGTGCCCTTTCAAAATCCCTGATCCACATAAACCTTAAGCATAATATAATAGCATTGCTTTATGCAACTAAGTTTGGTGTACTTTGTTACACAACAATAATAACCAAACATCTACTCAACATCTCCCTCTCTCAAGTCACCTTTCTGGTTGTAGGCCATCGTGCCATCCATCTGGACAGGTTAGACTCTCACTTTTACCTGATCTTAGTGACTTGCTTAGGAGCTCTGGTGGTGTAGTGGTTAAGGCATTTGGGGGCTAACCAAGAGGTTGATGGCTTGAATCTACCAACTGCTCTGTAAAGATTTACAGTCTCAGAAACCCAACGAGCATGACTATAAGTCGGAATGAACTCAATGGCAGTAAGTTTGGTTTTGTTTTGGAGTAGCTTGTTTAGAGATGGCTATATGACCTGAGCTTGGCCAATCAGAATCTTTACCTGGATTTTTTTTTTATGTAATTATGAGGCTGTAAGGATAAAAGTGGGAACTCTGGTCGCGTAGTGCCTAAGGCACTTGACTGCTAACTAGAAGGCTGGTGGTTCAAACCCACCAGCCACTCCTCGGAAGGAAGGTTGGGCATTCCTACTTTCGTAGTGATACTGCCTCAGAAACCTAAGGAGGGGTCACTATGAGTCGGGTCTGACTCGACGGCACATAACAACAACAACAACAAGGATAAAAGTTATCTGTGGCAATGAATACAATTTACTTGAGATAAAAAAGACATCTTGTAAAGAGTAGCAGTGATCAGAGATAGAGAAAGAGAGGAAAAGAGAGGCTCTGTTGTTATTTCAGAACCTGAATGTACTTGCCCTTAGAACAGCTCCACTTCTGCCTTTTCAGCAGCTTTGTTATAGGAACTAATGCATTTCATTTTCATTTGCTTAACCTATTTCAAGTGCTTTCAGCTATTTGCAGCTTCAAGTAAGCTGACCAATATCTGTGGTGTGCAGCCCTGTGTTTCTGCTTTTGAACTTATGAGTAGAGAAGTTATGAGCAATTGAACATATGTTGATCAAGGGTCATGAATCTTCAAACGGTGACCATAAGGGTTTGCTGGGTTTTATTGGCGAACAGGTGTCAACAGCAAAGGAGGTGATTGCTGTGTCCATCTTCTGCACCCTTTGCAAGTGGAAACTTCCTGACTATGCCAGCAGAAGTGGAAAAATTTGTAAATGTAAACAAGTGATTTTTATAGGACTCAGTACACTAAGAGTAAAGAAATAAAGACACAATATATTTTTTAGAGTCTAAATTCTGACCTGACAATTCCCCTTTAAATGTTTTATTACTTTTTAAAATTGCTTTCAATGTCCCTAAGACAAATTATCTTTATAATGACAAATGACCTGTTTGTGTTGGGATCTGATTGTGCTTACAGTTAACTAATATAAGGATGTTGATTATCATTAAAAACAAAATAAAAAAATGTCTTGGAAAAAAATATGTTTTCTTTAAACCAATTATTCTTTCCTTTCTTGTATTACATTATCAGGGGTCACCATTACACTATATGTCATATTCTCTTATCCATGAGACACTTTTTATTTATTTTATCCTTCTTTTCTGAAATGTTAATATTGCAGGCCCCTTGGCCTACAGAGAGGAGGCAAGATAGAACTCGTGAAAACAGAAAATAATTTTGAGTAAAAGTCACGTCTCTGGTTTAGTTCTTTAGGAAAAGATAAAACCCAATTTACAGATGATTTTCACTCCTTTCTAAATTCATATAACCCAAAATCTGATTTATCTTTCTTCTCCCTACAAAGCTCGGTAAATACACCATGTCATTTTACAAACTGCATAGTTCCTGCTATCAGTTGTTCCTTACACATCTCCCTCTTTATATATCTCTCACTTTCTTATTGCATTTTTAAGCATTATTTTATTTCCTAAGAGGAAAAATGAAAAAAAGATTTTTTTTCCCCACAGAGGTGATAAGAAAAAAATGCAGATGATCAAAGCAATGGATTTAATCAATCTCCTTCAACTGCCCATCCATCTTTTTGATGCATTTATTTTTTTTAGCAAATAAATATCAAGCCAGTAAAGTTACCTGGTCATAGGATGCTTGAAATTATTTGCATAAAATAATTATACTGCCTTGATATTCATTGTTTTTTTCCTCTGAGAAACACATGCACACATCCCAAAGAAACATCCTATTCCACACCACTCTCTAAAAAGCAAGAAAGATGAATTGGCAATTTAAAGTTGGTCTGGCTGGTTTACAGAGGGAAACTGCTTTAAGTCACCTGTACTCAATCCACATCCCCACTCTCACCAATGACAGAAAATGAGTTGATGGAGAGGACTTGAATATTGCCTGAATCGTATGGTTGTTTTCTCCACTACTGGACTATGAGCTCCTTGAGGCTGAGAAATCTATATCATATTACTTTTGTGCCTCCAGAACAGTCTTAGTCATCTAGTACTGCTGTAACAGAAATACCACAAGTATAGGTGGCTTTAAAAAACAGAAATTTATTTTTCACAGTTTAGGAGGCTAGAATTATGAATTCAAGGTGCTTGCTCTAGGGAAAGTTTTTTTTTCTCTCTGATAATTTTCATGTCGCTTGGCCCCTCTCTTTACCGTCTGTGGTAGTTAAGTTTGTGTCAACTTGTCTGGGTCTGGTTGAGTAGCTGGGCAGCTGGATGTAGTACTCCCCATGATGAGGCTGTTAATCAACTCCATGGTGAGTAGCTAAGTAGCTACCTTAGGGATGTGGTCTGCTTCCTGTATATAAGGAGAAGCATTGGGGTTTGGTCTCTAGCTTATGGCAGGCTTGAGCACTGCATGTAGCTGTGTTGTTGTTCAGCAGCCTGCCATGTTCTGCTGATCCTGGGACTTTCAATGGACTTCAATCAACTGCCTGCTGTGTGGTTTGGTAGCATCGGAACTGTGCTCTTTTGCTTGTCAACCTAGGGCTTGTCAGTCTCAGCAGCCAGCAGCTGTCTCAGTGAAGAAAAGCCTCCAGCTTCAGTGGGCCAGGAGCAGGAGGCAGGGATGAAGCTCAAGGTCGAGGGGCTTTCAATCAGCCCCTAGAGCCTGGCACTTTGAACTTGGACTTAAAGCCTCCAAACTCTAAGCGAATAAACTCCTGTTTGTTAAAGCCATCCCATTTGTGGTATATTTCTGTCAAAGCAGCACTAGGTAACCAGAATACCATTTCTACTAACTCACTTGTTTGTTTTGTTGTTGTTATTAGGTACCTTTGAGTCAGTTCATAGCCACTTTGTGTACAGTAAAATGAAACTGCCCAGTCTTGTGCCATTATCATTGCTATGTCAGAGCCCATTGGTGTATTTATTGACTGTGTCAATCTATCTCATTTAGGGTCTTCAGTGACCCTCTAGTTACCAAATATGATGTCTTTCTTCAGGGATTAGTCTGTCCTGATAACATGTCCAAAGTTTGTGAGATGAAGTCTCACTATTGTCACTTCTAAGGTGCATTCTGTCTGTACCTCTTCCAAGATAGATTTGTTCTTTCTTCTGGCAGAACATTGTATATTCAGCATTTTTGACCAGCATCACAATTCAATTGAATCAATTCTTCTTTGTTTTTCTGTATTCATCATCTAGAT
>NW_006921791.1:5319392-5351374 GCF_000298275.1 Orycteropus afer afer | reverse complement strand
CTCTCTATAAATATATATATATATATATACTTTGCTGGTTTTTGTGTTTCTCTAGAGAACCCAATCCAACACAGTCCTCTTTCCAAAGATGTATTGAGGTATGTACCTTCAATCTCACTAATTCTGTCTTCCATTGATTCAGTTCTAGTCCTTTGCATGTTCAATGTCTTATCTATTTCTGAAAATTTAGTATTAATCTTCTGGATTACTGTGTGTAGATTTAGTATCATTTCCATTTTTTCATTTATTTTGTCATTTTGTTCTTATATTGCCTTTTGAAATTGTTGTAGGGTTTTCTCTGTGTTTTCCTCAATGTTGTCAGTGTTTTCCTTGATCTTTCTCTCAGTTTGTTGAAGGTACCTAAATATAATTCTTTGAATTCCTCATCAGGGAGTTCTAATGCTGCATCTTCCTCAGGGATATGTTTTGGGTCTGTATCCTGGTCCCTTGTTTCTCCTGCTTTATCTTGCTTCTTTATGTGGACTGTGGTGCTCTATTTTCTGCAAAGCATTGTGACCTTTTTTGTGTTATATTTAGTTGGTGATTGTACGCTGGAGTGATTTGCCCATGATTTTTGCTTTCTTTGTTTTGTTTGTATGCTATCTATGTAAGCAAGGTACTGTGCTGTGCTCCTTTATTCACTAGTTGGCATCACTTATACACTTACTACCTGCCTCCTTTCCCATTGTTAGCCTCCTGTATGTCCCTGGCAAACAGAGACTGTTCTTAAGTCCTGGAATCTGAATGAGAACACTGTCATTTTAAAATAAAAAATGGCCACCACTTGTAAATATTCAAAAATGGTTGCACCCTTAGTCACTTTAAATATCCAAAATGGTCACCACTTGTAAAGATTCAAAATGGCTGCACTCTCTGGATAGCTGAAAGTCCACAGTTCAGGTTGTCTCCCTCCTTGCTGTTTCCCTTCCTAGTCATAGGCCATGAGCTCAGTTGTCTCTGCAGCCCTTGGCGATCAGGGCTGATTTTTAGGTCAAGTCTCAGGTCCCAACACCACTTGGAAATATTCAGTCTGTTGGTCCCATTACAGTAGCTGATGGTCTACTGCTCTGACCATCTCCATACTCACTGTTTCATTCAGATTTTTCCACTTTTTGGTGCCTAATCCACTTCTGTATCTTTTCTTTCAAAGCTGAGGCTCCAGGATTTTCTTTTGTATCTCTGTCAATTGTTTTCTCTTTTCTTTGTGTGAAAA
Organism: Orycteropus afer afer; assembly: GCF_000298275.1. Lineage (NCBI taxonomy): Eukaryota > Metazoa > Chordata > Mammalia > Tubulidentata > Orycteropodidae > Orycteropus > Orycteropus afer. The sequence goes on along the minus strand of NW_006921791.1, from coordinate 5,350,161 downwards.
GAGGGTGTGTGGAGCTTGTCTCCCTATTCCATCATCTTACCAGAAGTTCAGAAAGATGTTTACTTGTGTTTTGTTAACTATGCAAAAGCATTTGATTGTATGGATCATAACAAATTGTAGATGACATTGAGAAGACTAGGAATTCCAGAACACTTAATTGTACTCATGAGAAATCTGTACATAGACCAGGAGGCTGTCGTTCGGACAGAACAAGGGGACACTACATAGTTTAAAATCAAGAAGGGAGTGTATCAGGGTTATATCCTTTCACCATACTTATTCAATCTATATGCTGAGCAAATAATTTGAGACGATGGACTATATGAAGAAGAGCATGGCATCAGGATTGGAGGAAGAATCATTAACAGCCTGCATTATGCTGACGACACCACTTTACTTGCTGAAAGTGAGGATGACCTGAAGCACTTACTGATGGAGATTGAAGACTACAGTCTGCAGTATGGGTTACATCTCAATATAAAGAAAACAGAAATTCTCAAAACTGGACCTATAAGCCACATCATGATATATGGAAAAAAAGATTGAAGTTGTAAAAGATTTCACATTGCTTGGTTCTACAATCGATGCCAATGGAAGCAGCAGTCAGCACATCAGACAAGGTATAGGACTGGGTAAGACAGCTGCAAAGGACCTCTTTCAAGTGCTGAGGAGCAAAGATGTCTCCTTGAGGACTAAAGTGTACCTGACACAAGCCACAATATTTTCAATGATCTCATATGCATATGAGAGCTGGACAATGAATAAGGAAGACCGAAGAAGAGTTGATGTTTTTGAGATGTGGTGCTGGTGAAGAATGCTGAAAGTACCATGGACTGCTAAAAGAACTAACAGGTCTGTCCTGGAGGAAGTGCAGCCAGAAGGCTCTTTGGAGGTGAGAATGGCCAGACTTGGTCTCACCTTCTTTGGTCATGTTGTCAGAAGGGACCATTCCCTGGAGGAGGATGTCATGCTTGGTAAGGTGGAAGGTCAACAAAAGAGGAGAAGGCCCTCAATGAGATGGATTGGCACAGTGGCTGTGGTGATGGGTGCAAGTATAGGAGGGATTGTGGAGCTGGCGCAGGACTGGGTGGTGTTTCATACTGCTGTTCATAGAGTTGCTATGAGTTGGAGATGACTTGATGGCACCTAACAACAACAACAACAGCAATGACAATATGCAAAACATATTTACCTTATCCCATCATCTCAAAATTCTTAAATCTACTCCAAGTCTAAAACACTATCTTCTGAATGGGGGAGACTTTAGGTGTATTCCATCCTGAGGCAAAATTCCTCTTCATGTGTCAACTGTGAAATCTTAGCTATATGTTATCTATTTATAAAACACAATGGTAGCTGGGTTTGTTTACCTTTACCCTGTCCACAGGGGTTTAGTGATAGAATCCTCATCTTCTATGCTTATTCTTGGTCAGTGCACCTCATGTGCAGCACCATCCTTTTGTCAGTGGAGCCTTGCATGTTTCTATGATGCTGAACAGGTTTCAGTCCAGACTAAAATGGACTAGGAAGAAAGGAAGGCCTGGTGACTTACTTCCAAAACAGTCAATGACAATTCAGTGGAACACAATGATATAATCTCCAACAGATCATGGGAGTGGTGTAGGTTCTGAAACTTTGATGACAGCTAACAACAGTAACTTTACACTATTATAAATAGTGACTTTAATAAAGTATCTGTAATAACCTCTTTGGAATATGCTATTTCTTGCTGGGATTGTGACCAATACAAATAACAATGTTCCAGGACTTACTATTATTATTAGGATAATAATAATTATAAATGCCTATTTTTATGGTTTTGTGATGATAAATTTAGGCCAAATTTGTAAGGCAATTTAGCCATTTCTTTCTGGGTTTGAAATGAAAGTCCTATAGTCATGCTGCTTTGTGAGGAGAACAGTGCTGGCACTGTAGGTAATATAAAGCAGTCAGGCAGGCTCCCCCTTCTTGAAGGGACTTACAATCTAGAGCAGAGGACAAATCATGCACACACATGCTTCTGGTGGACTGTTCTCCAACTCCATTGCTGTTGTTCACAGATCATCTTAGCTTTCCTCTCTAGGTTGAGTACCTTGAACAGAGTTGGATATTATTCATTTTTCCCTAAGGCATTTGACTGCTAACCAGAAGGCTAATGGTTCAAACCCATCAGCCACTCCTCAGAAGGAAGACTGGGCAATCTACTTCTGTGGAGATACTGCCTTGGAAATCCAAGGAGAGGTTGCTATGAGTCGGATTTGACTCAATGACAGTGAGGGTTTCTTTTGGTTTTTAATCACTGTTACTGAGCCTGTCTCCTGAATTTGGACCTATGAAATGTTTATAGCATGAATCCCCAGAATTTGGGAGATTCCAATCTAGAGTTTACTTCTTTTCAGAGCCAAGGTAGAACCCACAATGAAACATTTTGATGCTACTACAATCAATGATATTTGTATTGCTGTAACTATAGGTTTTAACTGAGTAGTTGCAATGTGATTTTGAAGTAACACTGATTTGGAAATGCACTGATTTGGAAATAACTGTATAATTTTCCTCTCTGAAACCAGTTTTCCAGTATAAACTGCCAGACTTGGCCATATCAAAGTAAAATACTAGTTACTGTCTTTAAATATTCCATAGAAACTACACTGTTAACAATGAAAGTTTGTCAGAAATGTTGTTTTTCCAACTATGTGTCATATTTGTCAAGCCATATGTTGAGATATGAAAACCATGCTTGTTATATTAAAAGGAAAGTTACTGTGTAAAATGCTCATAAAAGTTCTTCTATTGTTTGTGATCAAGGGTAATATGATTTATATTTTCCATTTTAGATACTTCAAATCTGTATATGATTATCACTAACCATAATTCACCATGTTCAAAATAAAAAAAGGCTTTCATTTCATATCTTGCTAGTCCTACATCTTTAATTTGGGATTGCTGGGCAAGTTGCTTTGCTGAGATTATCTATTTTAACATTTATTATCTTTTCCATTGGATGAAATGATGATAATTTTTTAATCCCTTTCTCATTAATTACTGTTATTTCACTCCTATTGAGAAAAGAAAGTGAATACACATTCTCATTTGTAGACCCATGACATCATTGTAATAACTAGAATTAAGGTAAATAGAATTTAGAAAAGTAAAGGCAAGGGTAAAAAATTAGGCTTGGAAGAACCATGTAATTAAATAATTATAGTAAAACTTAACATTTATTGACCACTTACTCTGTGTCTGACACTGTTAAATCTACTTCATGTAATATCACAAGTCTTGCTATAACCTTTCAGACAGGTAGAACCTTATTTTGTTTTCACAGTTGAGGAATATGAAGTTCAAGGAAGTTTAAATAAAATGGCCAAAGTGCTAACTCTATGTATTTGTGCACCTAGTTGTAGTTTGTTTCTCTTTGAACTCTAAACATATATGATGGACTTCTTACAGTGACAATCCTCATTTCCTAAGCCTCCCTGCACCAATATCTTTTGGTATTCCCCCTTCTACATGGATGCTTGGCCACATGACTTGCTTTGTCCAATGAAGCAGAGGCAAGCTTGACACAAATAGAGGCTTGAAAAAGTGCTTGTGCACCTATACTGATTCTCTTGGACCCCTGCTGTCGCCATGAGGACATGTGTGGGTTGGCCTGCTGGAAGGATGTGAAAGGAAAAGAACTGGTCATTCAATTGAACCATTCTAGACTAGTCAGTCTCCAGGCAGCTGATTTTAGATGTGTGGGCATATCCAACTGAGATCAGAACTGCCCAGAAGACATATAAACTCATGAACAATAATAAATGGCTATTGTTTAAATGAATAAGTTTAGGGTGGTATGTTTCACAGCATTATTATACAACATATAACTGGAATCAAAGCTTTAGCTATGAGTTGGGATCAACCTGACAGCAACTCACAACAACAGCAACAATAAAATAAAGGTCCTCATAACAAATAAATTTTAAAAATTTGTAAATATGTATTTTATAAATTTATGAATGAATGGACAGATGGATGGATGAGTAAAAACAGAATCACATATAGCAGAAGGGGCACATACATGAAGTTGTTGGACCTTGGGTTTTTGTAGGAACTGAAAGTGTACCACTCAGGAAGGGCCCTGCTGAGCCTCTGAAAAAGTAAGACTCTGGCCTGATGGCAAGTCCAGCAGCTTTGTGTTGCCCTTTCCCTTCCTTTTAAAGAAATTTCTTTCTCCTCATTGTGCTGCCTCTCCAATCTTATGGCCTACTTTTATTTTTTGTCAAGACAATTCATAAATTTTTGACAGGGAAATGAACACCAGATATATAGAGATTTGGAGACAAATGGCTTGGTGAGAAATGTGATCCTTACCTGTGGAACTGCACTGTCTCCATCCTCCCTGAACAGTGGCTGACATTAGCTGGAATGAGAAATTCCCCAGGACAAGGCTGCATCTCTGTGTCTAGTTTAATACTTAACAAGAGAGATACTGCATATAACCCTTGACTCAGGTTGCAAAAATGCAAGCAGAATTGCCTTGGGGTTTAGTTGTTTGCACAGATCTTGGAGCCTGTATTGGTGTTGGGTTTGGTTTGCAGATTTGACTCTGATTTACTCTGGCACCTGAGATAAAGGATCCTTCCTGTCAGCAACAGATTCCTGACCGCCCTATGTTACCATCAGTCTTCATCCTTTCCCCCGCTGTATTATTTTATTCATAGCATTTGACATCATATACCTGACAGTGCCTAGTGTTCTTGCTGATTGTCTGCCTGCAATAGTACAATGTTAACTCCAGGGGACCAAGACTTCTCAGTTTTATTCCTGCTGTGCACCCATGGCCAGGACAGCACCTGGAACATCAAAGTCTAGGGAAATTTTTTTTGAATTAGAAAAGGCCTCATTTCATATATAAATGGTAGACATTGTGATTCTTTATTTTTGAGAATTTGTTAGACTCTTATCTACTATTAGTGTGCTAAGTGACCTTGGCAATGTTACTCTAGTTCTCTGGCCTCATTTTATGAGATGAAGGATTAAAACTATGTCAGTGGCTCCTACTCTTTTCAACCTGGGGGATATCTTTTATTATTATTATTTTTATCTCCACCCTCTTTCCCTTCCCCACCAATTTCATGTGTAGAAGAAATTTATTATCTAAATTATAATTATTAGAAAATAATTTGTTCTCTTTTTCATCAAAGACATTTATACTACTAATCATAGCTTAAGGTCAGCAGGAGATAATTAATGTAACAATCCTAAATTGATGGTCTTCCAATTCAAGTAAAGAGTGGCTGGTTCAGTTAATTTAGCAGCAGTTAGTAAGGTACATGTCTGCTTTCTTTGTCATCTGTAAGTTTTAGATACATTTATGCCTTTGTTGCTGACTTGTTAGAATCAGACAACCTAGCTTGAGGCTGACAATTATTTCCTCTAGGTTTAATGTACAATCATTTCATGAATAAAAATTTATAGGTGCCCCTCCCCATTCCCTAATATCCTGTTCTGCATAACTTGTGGGGCCAAGTGCCAAATGTAAATGGAAAGCTCTTTGTTCAAATGTTACTAAAATTTAAAGATGGTGACTCCACAGCATTAAATCAAACTTGGAGTCTCTCTGAGCCTGCAGCCTTGTGTAACTGCACAGGTCATTCACCCACGAAGCTAGCCCTTGTCCTGTTCCTATTTTTCTCAGTGTTTCCAGGGAGGCATAATTCTTGGAGTGGGTGTCCTAGGTGATAACTTATAGGTAATAATTTTAAAAATAGATACCAAAATAGGGAATAATTTTTTATTTTATTTTATTTTTGGTAGTAAAATATGAGACACTTAAGGAATTTTTAACCAGTTAAGTTTCTGAGATGTATTGTTTTTCTCTTTAGAATCAAAAGATTTAAGCTTTTACCATGCTTATACTGGCCTTAGCAATATCAGTTTTATTGCAAATACATTTCTATATTTACATAGATAACAACGCTCTTGTGTATGGAGTTTATTAGAAACTTCATTCATTCATTTCATCTATAACAGAAACTTATTATATGCCTAGAACTATGCTAGTTGTTGTGAAAGATAGATGAAGGGGACTTCAATCCTGAATAAGTCATAAATATGCAAAGTTTAAATTAATAAATGCATTATTATATGTAGAAATAGTTATAGGCATTTGGAGAAGGAAAATATTACCAAATTGGGTGAAGGAGAGGACTTGATGGTGAAGCAGTTAGAACAGCTGAGGGGCAGGTAGAATTTGGACTTGTAGGAATAGGATAGAATGAGGAATAGCAAAGTCAAAGCAAGGTGGCAGGAAAGTGTAGAGTATGCAAAAGGAAGGACTATCGAACATGGCTGATGCAAAGGTGAGTTGCCTCAGATCCATTTGATGCCTCATTACTAATTATAAAAGTGTAGAAATAACACCTTAGATTAGACTTGTTGTTAGGTGCAATCTAACAACATTAGATTAGACTAAGTTTGCAATAAGAATATGTTCTTGAGTAAGAAATTTGTGACTACGTTTCTTAGTTCCCAAATATGTTTAGTGGGGAGGGGTGGTATTAATAGGTGAGGGAGGTCTTTCACATACCATGAATGGATGTTTGGCAGGCTGTTCTATCAATCTGCCTGTTATGCCTACATCCCTGTTGGGCCTTAAACTGGGAGTCTGTTAGGATTTAAAATGGTATTTAAAGAAAATTATTCTAACAAATATTCTGGAAACTGGATTGGCTAGAAAGGGGAAGGGGTAGGAAAGAGCAGCTTAGCTGGGAGAGGATTACATGAGACCAAAGGGTAAGAAAATGAAGGTCAGTCTGGGTGCTGATTGCTAGGCTACCCTGTTACAGAGTGAGAACAAAGAGGAGAGGCAGCCTCTGTGGGAGACATGTTTGCATTATCTTGGGCTCTCCTCCCAGATGCTTATCCTTCCCAACTCTTCCTCAGGCTGGTTCTTCCCATACACCTGTGAGGATCTGAAGTAGAAAAGCATAGGATTGGAAGTGAGGCAAATTTGGATTAACATCTTGGCTCCATCATTTTCAACTGTGTTCTTAAGTAACAGGATTCTGTTTCCTGTTCTTAAGACCAGTACTCTTACCTATTTCTTAGTTTTTCTGAAGACTAAATTAGGTAAAACTTGTGGAGTGCTTAGCCCGATGTCTGCCTCATATTAAATACTCAACAAATGGCATTTGTTTGGTGTTTTTTGTCTGCTAAATCTGTAGAGAGTTATATACAAAGTTGGAATTAACAGTGGTGGGTTTGAACCTCCAGCCTTCTGGTTAGCAATCAAATATCTTAGGCACTATGCCACCAGAACTCCTGTATACTCATGCACTGTACCCAAATCATGGCTTTGGTTTTACAAGTGGAAAATAACTAAAGGGAAATTAAGTTTCAATGATGTCTGAACTAGAACAAAGGCACACAGTTGGTGAGAGGCAATGTGAATACTTGAATACAAGACTTTTCACTCTTCTGTCTCAGCTGGATTTAGTATATTGATTCTTCTGTTCATGGAAAGATTTCAAGAGACTCTTGGTTTCCCTTTACTCTATAACCTAAGTTTATTTCTATCTCTATTTTCTTGGTTGTAAATTTCTAACATACAGACCTCTATCAACTACAGAATTGATTATGCCCAGTGAATGAAGAGGAAAAGGAAGAAAAATACCCTCTGAAATGACATTTATGTGAATATTTAAAGTTTAACTTGAGGACTTCTGGAAAGATGGAGAAATAGGCAGGCAAGTGACACAGATCCTCTTCAACAAAGAAAAGAAAAACCAATTGACAGAGCTACAGAAGATAATCCTGAAGTCCTGAGCTTTGAAAGGAACTATAAAGAAAGTAGATTCAGCACTAACTAGTCGAAAAACCTGAATAAAAACAGTGAGTACAGAGATGGTTGGAGTTCCGGACTGTCAGCTACTCTGACAAGACCAATAGCCTGAATATTTCCAAGTGGGTTTGGGACCTGAGAATTGACCTAAAGATCAACCCTCATCACCAAGGGCTGCAGAGATGACTATGCTGGTGGCCTGTGACTAGAAAGGGAAACAGCAAGGAGGGAAACAACCTAAGCTGTTGGCTTTCTGATGTCCAGAAGGCGCAGACATTTTGGATATTTAAAGTGATGGAGGGCACAACCAATTTGAATGTTTATAAGTGGTAGCCATTTTGGATATTTAAAATGACCAAGGGAATAGCCATTTTGAATCTTTATAAGTGACAACCATTTCAGATTTTAAAGTGATAGTATTCTCATTTGGATTCCAGGGACCTAAGAATAGGCTCTGTTTCCCAAGGTCAGCAAGGACATATAAGAGGCTGACAACAGGAAAGGAGACAGGTGGTTAGTGTACAAGTGCTGTGAAGTAGCAAATAGAGGAGCACAGTACCCTGCTTGCATAGATAACATACAAACAAAACAAAGAAAACAAGATAGACCCCAAAAGAAAATCACCAAGACATCATCATCAAACTTACCAAAACCAAAGACAAAGAAAGAATCTGAGAGCAGCATGGGAAAAACGAAAAGTTACCTACAAGGGGGCAACCAATCTCACATTTCTCAGCAGAAACCATGCAGGTGAGAAGACAGTGGGATGGTATATATAAAGCACTGAAAGAGAAAAATTTCCAACCAAGAATTATGTACCCAGCAAAATTGTCCCTCAAATATGATGGTGAAATTAGGACATTTCCAGATAAGCAGAAATTAAGGGAATTTGTTAAAACCAGATCAACCTTACAAGAGATGCTAAAGGAAGCTCTTTGGCCAGAGAAGCAACAACAGCCAACAACAACTAACCATTAACACACATGATGATATAACCCAGAAATGAATCCAGCTATGGAAGTATCCAAAGTAAAGAAGCCTACAAGATAGTAAACAGGGAACCAGAGACATCAATTGACAAATGAGGACAACTACAAACCAAGAAGAGTGAAAAAACTATGTCATAACAAAACTTGTAGATGGTAGGGAAGTCAGGACAACTAAAGATGGAACATACTGTTCTAAACGTGGGAAGAAAACTATAAATCACAGGGTAACCTCAAAGAAAAATGATAAACTTTCACATCAAAAAAGAGGCCAGCATAAACATTCAGCAAATACTAAAACAGTAGCAATGAAGGAAGTGATAACATGATTCATAAACAAAACTAGCTCAGCATAGAAAATTATATGGAACAAAGAAATTGACACTATGAAGAAGCACATAACAAAAATAACAGCAACAAATTCATATTTGCCAATAATTACATATCTGGCAAGGGACTTATCCCTAAGATTTATAGCGGAAGAGTGGATGACCAAACTATGGTACATACACATAATGGAATGCTATGCAGCACTAAAGAATAATGTAGAGTCTACAAAACACTGCATAATATGGATGAACTTGGAGGACATTGTGCTGAGTAAAATAAGTCAATCACAGAAGGACAAATATAGTATTAGTTCGTTGTTGTGGAGGGCCAAGGAAAGGTTTATGTATGGAGGGAAACTTTCATTGTTGGGTGCCAGGGGTGGCAGGGGAGGAGAGGAAACACTGCAAAAAACAAAACAAACAAACAAAAAAAAACACATTGACCCATGTCATTTCAGTTTTGTATATTTCACTGTACATAAATTATACTTCAATAAAATTCATTTTAAAAAATAAAATTTAACTTAAAAAATAGAGGCTGTTTTGAAAATATTTCCTATTAAACTTTATCAAAAGCCTACCTAAGGATATGCTAACTACTTTTCCCTCTAAAAATGGTCACTCTGTTGATACTTGCTGGTATATGGAGTCTATTAAAAGATTCTGTTGGCACAAGCTGATAATTTTCCAGGCTTTTGCATCCTGGAAGATATGAATCTTTCCAATAATTTCATGTGTGCAATTTATTTGCAGCATTGTCAAATTTGTCAAAACTCTTTCCAGTTAAAGTTGTCTATCTCACCTAAGCTTGAGAAAAAAAAATGTGTTGGCTCCTGCAACTGGGAGGGGTGACATAGATTTCAGGTATAGCCAATGTCATATGGTGCCCTTGTGTCTCTCTCCCTCTCCATCTCTTATCTCTATTCACCTCTGCTCAGCTTTATTCTTAGACAGACTTTGTCCATGTGGTAGTAAATGGCTTTTGGGTGCCATGTGTCACACATGCTTAGAAAGAGATCAGAGAAGAGAGATAATGCTTGACATAAGTTCTGGCCAAAGTCTTAAGGAAGCTCTAATTGGCCTGATTTGGGTCACATGTCTCTCATTGAAACGTCATGGCCTTCACTAGGTGGAGGTGAAAGTGGGGGATAAAGGCCTCTTGGCTACACCAAGAGTTAGCTACAACTGAACAATGTGGATGGAGTTGTATTAGTCTAGTTGGGGAAGGGGACATTCCCCAAAGAAAATAACTGTGAGCAGATAAAAATGACATTAACTACTCTCATTATTTCAAATGGGGTTTTCTTTTGAAAATAAGCTTAGATGAATTTAGAGATAGAGAAGCGTTCTGAAGAGTGGGTCCCAGATTCTCAAGTTTTTGGTATCCATATGACACTGAAGTATTTTGTAAGCAGAGCAAAAGGACTCCCATTTGATTTAGAGTACTCAATACAAGATTTCAGTACTCAATACGAGATTTTCAAACTTTTGAATCCTCAGAAGGATATTCATTAAATACTTGGGACTGTGTGTGAGATGCATGATTGATCAAAATAATAAGATGTGTTCTACCCTTGAAAGTTGTGTAAATAACAATACTACATATGAAACTAGGAAGAATATGATTCAGGATATAATTGTGTGCCAATATTTGTGATATACACCATTAAGTAATGTGGGAGTTCAGAGGAGAGGGAAAATAGTTGAAGGTGAAACAACCACAGAAGTCTCCTTGGATAAGATAAGTTTTGAACTGTACATTGAAGTCAGCACAAGGCTTGTCTAAGGAAAGAGAAAGATGATCTTACCAGATCAAAAGTGAAGTCCCGCCTACAGAAATGATCTTTGCTTTGGGGTTTTTTCTCTGCCAGGATAGTGCACTTTCCCTTAAATATAGATCTGAGCTATCCTTTGATTAGGATTTTATTTTGTTCCATTTGAGGGAATGTATGCAATATTTTTGGCTTTGTTGTTTAGTGTTGTGCTTCAGCATATTACTGTATTTGATGTTCATCTCTCATTTTGCCTTGGTTTGTGTAACTTAATGAAGATGTCATTACCTTCAAAATTGCATTCATTGAGTACCACTTGCCAAGAGAGTACTTACCAAGGAAGTGGAATTCTTGTCTAGTGGATTGGGACAAAGGTATCATAGTTGTTAAGTTTGTGGAAAATGAATATTTTCTTTTTTTTATCACCTTGGGATGAAACAGCTTGACCTCTATATTTGTTTTATCATTTCATTTAGGCAATGCTTTTGGCTAATTCCTTTTAGTATTGAAACATTGACTCAACAACTGAGTTTATATTTTTGTAAAGAAAGACTGCTTATATTAATAAAGTGTATGTTGTTGCAGAGATCAGTTCGTTTTTGGTAGGACTGATAGGATTATGGCAAACTGACAGATTGGTAAATATTGGTAAAAGTTTACTTGAATACATTCTGTCAGATTTTAAAGTAATCAAACCAGGATTACCTTTTGGTAATTTTCGCGGAGGAAGGGAAGTGTTGGTATAAGGGACAGAGGAAGCGTTAGTCTTTTATTTCCTGGTAACAGAAGGTTTTGAGAGAAGCTAGTAATCGGGAATCAGGAGACTTGGGTACTAGGTTTATTTCTGATACTAACTATGACCTTGGACAAGGTTGCAACATTATTTGGATCTCAACAGTCCTCGTGTCAAAAATAAGGGAAGAAATCATTAAGGACTACCTAGTAGCTGAAAGGTTGGCAGTTGGAACACACCCAGAGGCACTTTGGAAGACAGACCTGGTGATCTAATTCTGAAAGGTCACAACCTTGAAAATTGTGTGGAAGCAGTCCTGCTCTGCATATATGAGGTCAGTATGAGTCAGAATGGACTGAACAGCAACTAACAACCACAACATGCATCAGAAGTCTTTTTCAACAAAGTGAAGAGACTACTTACAGATTGGGAGAAAATTTATGGGAACTGTCTATCCGATAAGAGTTTAAGATTTAGAAAAAGAACTTCTGTAACTTAACAACAAAAAGAAAAACTACCCAATTGAAAAATGAGCAGTGACTGTCTTAGTTATCTAGTGCCACTATCACAGAAATGCAATAAGTAGGTGGCTTTAACAAACAGAAAATTATTTTCTCACAGTTCAGTAGTCTTAATTCACAACTTTGGCTCTAAGGAAAGACTTTGTTTTTCTGCCAATGCTGGGGAAGTTTCTTGTCTCTTTTCAGCTTCTGTTCCTTTGTTCTTTGGTGATCTTCATGTGATGTTGCACCCACACACACACACCTGTGGTTCTTTGCTTCTGAGCCTAATCTGCTCTTTCTTTTTCAAAAGTTATTGAATTTAAGACAAACCTTACACTGATACAGCCTTATTAGAAAAACAAAGAACACTCTATCCCCAAATAGGATTACATCTACAGGTACATGGGTTAGGATTTACAGTACATATTTTTGGGGAACTAAATTAATTTTGTGACAGATTTGAATAGGCATTTCCACAAAAAGGATATACAAATGATTAGCAAGTATGTAAAAAAGATGTTCAATGTAATTTGTCATTAAAACAAACAAACAAAAAAAACTTTCATTGCCATGGATTTGATGCTGACTCATTGTGACCCCCTTTGGGTTTCTGGGATGGTAAATCTTTACAGAAGTAGACTGTCCCATCTTTCTTCCATGGAGCAACTGGTGAATTTAAACTGCCAAACTTCTGGTTAGCAGTCAAATGCCTTAGGCACTAGGCTACCAGAGCTCCTTAGTCATTCGTCATTGTTGTTGTTGTCATTTGCCATCAAGTCGGGCCCAACTCATAGTGACCCCTCCTTGGGTTTCCGAGGCAGTATCACTATGGAAGTAGATTGCCCAATACTCCTTCCAAGGAGTGGCTGGTGGGTTTGAACCTCCAGACTTCTGGTTAGCAGTCAAGTGCCTTAGGCACTATGCTACCAGAGCTCCTAGTCATTAGTCATTAGGTAGATGCAAATCAAAGCCATAATTGAGAGACCACCTCATCCCCACTAGAATGGCTGTGACAAAAAAAAAAAAAAAAAAAAATAGAGGAAAACAACAGGTATAAAAGAGGATAGGGAGGAATTGGAACCTCCACTCATTGCTGGTGGAAATGAAAAATGGCACATCTGTTATGGAAAAAAGTTTGGTAGTTCCTCAAAAAGTTAAACACAGAGCTGCCATATGACCCAGCAATCACAATCTTAGGTATATACTTAAAAGTACTGAAAGCAGGAACACAAACAGGAACCTGTACACCAATGTTCATTGCAATACTTTCTACAAGAGACAAAAGGTGGAAACAACCTAAATGTCCTTCCCAGATGAGTGGATAAACAGAATGTGGTATATACGGTTAGCTATTGAACAAACACAGGTTTGAACTGTGTGTGTCTACTTTTAAGTGGATTTTCCCCCCCAAGATTTGGATCTTGGAGGAATTCAAGAGCTAACAGACATACCAGAAGAATTAACAGAGGATGACTTGATGGATAGAGATGAGTGTTTCTGAACCAGTGCCAGACAATGAGGAAGAAGAAGCAGTGCTAGAAAACCAACTGACTTTAGTCAACCTGACAAAGATTCTGATTATTCAAGACTGTTTTTGACTTTTTTACTTCATAGACCCTTCTATAACATAGACACTGAGGCTAAAGCAAATAGCAGAAGAATGGTTGGTACCCTATAGAAATAATTTTAGGGAAATGGAAAAGTAAAAGTCAGACCGAACTTATGATATATTTCTGTAAATTTACAGAGTGTGCCTGCCTTTCCTGCCTCATTTGCCACCTCCTCCACCTCTCTGCCTCTTGTCACCCCTGAGACAACATGACCAACCCCTCCTCTCCCTCCTCCTTCTCAGCCTATTCAGGGTGAAGATGATGAGGATGAAGACCTTTATGAAGATCCCCTTCCACTTAACAAATAGTAAATAATCATCCTACTCTACAGTTAATAAACTTGTCTGTTGTGTATATGTTTGTCTTCATCTGAAAATCTAATAAATGTACAGCAAGAACTGTGTTAATTTACTGTTTATGTTATCGGCAAGGCTTCCAGTCAATAGTAGGCTATTATTAGTTAAATTTTGGGGGAGTCAAAGGTTATACACAGACTTCTGAGTGTGCAAGGGGTTGGTACTCCTAACCACAACATTTTTCAAGGGCCAATTGTACATACAATGGAATATTACTCATCCATAAAGAGAAATGAAGTCTTGATATGTCACAACATGAATGAATTTTGAAAACATCATGCTGAGTGAAATGTCAGTAATAAAGGAGTTAATGTTGTATGATCCCCCTTATACAAAATATGTCAGAAGGAAGATGGGGCAATCTACTTCTGTAGTGATACTGCCTTGGAAACCCAAGGAGGGGTCACTATGAGTCAGGTCCAACTAAATGGCACATAACAACAACACATGAAATATGCAGACATCAAGGTTTTTTTAGTGGTTATCAGTCATGAGAAGGAGGGGGAATGGGGAAGTCATAGCTCAGGGGCCACTGAGTCTGTTGGTGGTGGTAGAATAATGTGAGAAGGATGGGGTAGTGTTTGCACAACATGTTGAGTGTAATCAATGTCACTGAATTATACATGTAAAATTGTTGAATTAGCAAATGTTTTGAAATATATATATACACACACACACACACATATATATATATATATATATATATATCACAATTAATCTCCCTCCCAAATAAATTAAGGATATTATATTAGATCGCTTCTTCTAAAATTCTGCTTTCCTGACATGTACCCATCTACATAGTACAATTCAATGCCACTAAATACATAAATAGATAATCTATTTATTTTTTTCAATGGTAAAATAGGGGTTGGCAGTTAGCAGGAACTTTTGTGGTGTAGTGTTTAAGGCATTTGCTGCTACCCAAAAGGTCAGTGGTTCGAATCCACCAACTGCTCCATGGAAGAAAGATGAGGCAGTTTGTTCTGTGAAGATTTACAGCCTTGGAAATCCAATGGAAGTGGCTATGAATTGAAATCAACTTAATGGTAGTGAGTTTGTTTTTGGTTTGTTTAGCTGTTGGAAGATAAAACATTTCTAAAGTCATATGATGTTCTTTTAGTAAAATATATTAATAATAAATATTAGTACTATTCTTTCCCACATCATTGGTAATAATAAAAGGTGGTCAAATGCTTGTAAATGCTGCCAAGCATAATTATGAGTGGCCTCTCTCCTTGTGGTGTTAGGGCAATGAAGGCTGAATCTATGATACTGGCTTTATCATCACTGTGTCCTATGACATAAGCAAACAATTTGCTCTCTCTGGGCCTCAGTTTTAGCATCTGAAAAATGAAGGAGTTGAGTCCCATGATCTTGATGGTGCTTTTGCACCTTAATTTCTTTTGTGTTTATTTGATTTGTTTTGACTTCAAATGCTGAATTCATAATTACAATCTTTCTTTCTTATTGAATTTTATGATAGTTTTTCTTTATCTTAAATGAAATGCAAATGTATACATAAAGTGAATCAAAAATAATTTTAGTGTACATATATTGATATGGAGATATGTCCATATTTTATGTTTAGATAAAAAACTACATAATCTTTGACACTATATTTTTTGTTAAAAATATTTATTTGAACACATTTGCAGAGGGAAATGTTTAGAAGGATAGATACTAGAATTTTAACAGTGAGAGTAGAATTTTGGATTATTTAATTTACTTTAATTTTTTGGCTCTTACTTTGTATTATCAACTTTCTATAATGTTCATCTCTTACCTGGAGGAAAATGGCAATATTAGATTTTGTTTTGTTCATTTTGCAACTTCCTCCACTTGAGATTACTGGGACATAACAAGGAGTCATTAAACTAGGGTTAGTAAGCAGTATGAAAGACCAGTTCAAGGTCACCTTGTTGTTGTTGTTAGAAGTTAATATTTCCTTTAGAAGGTTTGTGGAGGCATGTGAATTAAACATTTACCTCAAGTAGACACACGCCCTGGATAGAACAATCATGGGAGAAGGAAGGGCTGCTTATGTACAGGGAGACAGCTCAGGGCGCAGGAGAATATGGAATGATGGTCACTGGGAAGAGGTAACTATGGGGAGGAAGTGGGAGGGGAGCTGTTGCATTGTAGTAAACTGTGGTCAATGACATGAGACAAAGTACATGTGAACTGCTGTATGGAAAGTGAATTTGCTCTGTAAATCCTCACCCAAGTAAAAATAAAGAAAGAAAGAAAGAAGGTTTGTGGAATATCTGAATAGCACAAAAAGGATAGTCTGTTTGTAATGTAAGTTATGGTTTCTTTTTTTTCCTAAAGTACGTATGTGTTTATGTATGTGTGCACTTGCTCAACAAGTATGTTTTCATTCCAGTAATCAATGAACAGGACAGAATATGAGAAATCCAGGCTTTAAATATTTAATTGAAATTAAAAAGATTTTTATGCAAGACAATGCTGGTCTGCTAGGGAAACCTGAATGGAAAGAATAGGGACTTGCTGAAAGGAAGAGGAAAAAAAAAAACTAAACTAAATAAATTTTGAACAGCTCATAAAATATAACTAGACTTCATTTTTTTTTCCTTAGAAAGGGAAATATTTGCAATGTTTGGGAGAAGCAGAAATTGCAAATAGCAAAAAGGAAAGTGGTTTCAGTCTATGACCGTTGAAAATATATTAATGAAGGAAGATCTGTAATCAAATGGTATCTCTTAAGGCATGGATCTTCAATCAGGTGGCTACAATTTTGTTTACCAGGAGTCATGGAAGCAGGAAAAAATTCAGACATAGATAGCCCTGAGTTTGTATTCTTGGTCCACAGATTACTAGTTGTGGTAAGTAAGTTGACATCTCTGAGACTTTGTTTCTTTGTTTAAAAAATGTCAAAATACCTACTTTGTAAAGCTCTTATTAAAGAGACAATATATAGCCACCCTTAATGAACTGTAGTTCTTTTTCATTACTTTCCATTGTTAGTCTTTGACTTACCTTCAGTCATTCAAATTTCCATTCTTTTCTCCTTCATTAATTATCAAGGAGAGGCAAACTTACCCTGCAACTTTCATCAACATCAGCAGTAACATCCCAACTGCAACCTGTCACTGTATACCCACTCTACATTGGTGTCTTTCCCTCCCAATAAAGTGAAACAAATATTCCTTATGGAAAAATCTAGGCCTCCCTGGTAAAAGTAAACTCAACAGTGTAGTGGCAAAGGGATGGAAGAAATTACTAAATTTAGCTATTTCTATGGAATTCTACTAAATGATGTGCAGTGAGTATAGGCAGGGATAGGAAGATGTATCACTACAAGGAAGATGATAGGAGAGTCAGCAGGCATCTGAGGCTTGAATATAAAGAATGGCCTAGGTTCAATTTTGCATCCAAATCATATGGTGTGACCATAAAGCATGCACATGAAGATTTATAATTGAGGTGGTTGTGCTCAACTCCTCACTTAAGAAGCTTCGTTTGGTCCTGGTCCATTCCCATTGGTTGAAACAAAGGGTGAAATGTAAATCCAAGACATTTACTGGCGCCAATGCTGATCTGAGGCTTTATTATACTCTGCAGTAGGCCTGTAGTAGGAATGAGCTGTGGCACGATTAGAGATATAAATGTTTTTAAAGCAAGTTACTTCTCATGAGATGAATCACCAATCAGGAGTTGGCAGAATTGTGGAGTTGAACACACTAAACATATATACCCTATTCCCCTCTTTTTATAATCCTCCTTTCATTAGTAGGTGCTGAAAAATACCTCAAGCCAGTAAAAACCCTGGGTTTTATGGTTTCTTATGGTACTTTGAATATTGAAGCTTTGATCAGATGAATTATCAGGAAAAAGTTTCTTGTAAGCAGAAAGCCATTAATAAAAGTTGCCTTCTCAAAGTAGTTGTTGCTATTTTTGTTAGGTGCTGTTGAGTTGTCTCTGACTCATAGTGATCCTATGCACAGCAGAATGAAACACCGGCCAGTCTTGAGCCAGCTCCATGATCCTTTCTATACTTGAGCCCATTGTCAATGCCACTGTGTTAATCCATCCTGTTGAGGGCCTTCCCCTCTTTCGCTGACCCTCCACCTTACCAAGCATGACATCCTTCTCCAGGGAATGGTCCCTTCTGACAACAAGACCAAAGTATGTGAGATGAAATCTGGCCATTCTTGCCTCCAAGAAGCATTCTGGCTGCACTTCCTCCAGGATAGACCTGTTAGTTCTTTTAGCAGTCCACGGTAACTTCAACATTCTTCACCAACACCACAGCTCAAAAGCATCAATTCTTCGGTCTTCCTTATTAATTGTCCAGCTCTCACATGCAAATGAGGTGATTGAAAATACTGTGGCTTGTGTCAGGGGCACCTTAGTCCTCAAGGAGACATCTTTGCTCTTCAGCACTTGAAAGAGGTCTTTTGTAGCCAATTTGCCCAGTACTGTCTGTTATCTGCTGTCCTGACTGCTGCTTCCATTGGTGTCGATTGTAGAAACAAACAATTTGAAGTCTTTGAAAATTTCAATCTTTTCTCCATTTATCATAATGTTGCTTATAGGCCCAGTTGTGAAGATTTTTGTTTTCTTTATATTGAGATGTATTCCATGCTGCAGACTATATTCTTCAATCTTCATCAGTGCGTACTTCAAGTCATCCTCACTTTCAGCAAGCAAGGTTGTGTCATCAGCATATCACAGGTTGTTAATGATTTTTCCTCCAAAGCTGATGCCATGTTCTTCTTCATATAGTCCAGTTTCTCAGATTATTTTCTCGGCATACAGACTGAATAAGTATGGGGAAAGGATACAACCCTGACACGCTCCTTTCTTGATTTTAAACCATACAGTGTCCATTGTTTGGTTCAAATGACAGCCTCCTGGCCAATGTACAGGTTCCTAATGAGTACAGTTAAGTGTTCTGGAATTCCCATTCTTCTCAAAGTTATCCACAATTTGTTATGATCCACACAATCAAATGCTTTTGCATAGTCAATAACATACAAGTAAACATCTTTCTGGTTTTCTTTGCATTGAGCCAAGATCCATCTGACAGCAGCTATGATATCCCTCATTCGATGTCCTCTTCTGAATTCAGCTTGCATTTCTTTAAGTTCTCTGTCAATATACTGCTGCAACCATTTTTTGAATTATCTTCAGTAAGATCTTACTTGGGTGAGATATTAATGATACTGTTCTATAATTTCCACTTTCTGTAGGATCACCTTTCTTTGGAATGGGTACAAATATGGATCTCTTTCAGTCAGTAGGCCAGGTAGCTGTCCTCCAAATCTAGTGGCATAACTGAGTGAGTGCTTCCAGTGGGGCATCCTTTTGTTGAAACATCTCCATGGGTATTCTGTCAATTCCTGGAGCCTTGTTCTTCACCAATTCCTTCAGTGCAGCTTTGACTTCTTCCTTTAGTACCATTGGTTCTTGATCATATGGCACCTCCTAAAATGGATTAAGATCTACCAGTTCTTTTTGGTACAGTGACTCTGTGTATTCCTTCCATCTTCTTTTGTTGTTTCCTGCATTATTCAATATTTTGCCCATAGAATCTTTCCATATTGCAACTCACGGCTTAAATTTTTCCTCAGTTCTTTCAGCTTGAGAAATGCCAAGTGTGTTCTTTCCTTTTGGTTTTCTAACTCCAGGTCTTTGCACATTTCATTATAGTAATTGACTATCTGCTTGAGCTGCTCTTTGAAATCTTCTGTTCAGTTCTTTTATCTTGTCATTTCTTCCATTTGCTTAAGCTATTCTCTGTTCAAGGGCATTTTGGTCTTCTTTTCTCATCTTTTAATGACCTCTTGCTTTCTTCATGTATGATGTTCTTGATGTCATCCCAGAAATCTTCTGGTTTTCAGTCATTGATGTTCAATGCATCAAATCTATTCTTTAGATGGTCTGTAAATTCAGGAGGGATGTATTCAAAATGATATTTTGGCTCTTGTGGACTTGTTTTAATTGTCTTTAACTTCAAGTTGAACTTTTGATGGTCTGTTCTACAGTCAGCTCCTGGCCTTGGTTTGGCTGAAGATATTGAGCTTTTCCATCACCTCTTGCCACAGATGTAGTCAATCTGATTCCTGTGTGTATCACATGGTGAAGTCCACATGTACAGCTGCCGTTTGTGTTGTTGAAAAAAGTATTTGCAATGAGTAAGTCGTTGGTCTTGCAAAATTCTACCATGCAATTTCCAACATTATTTTTGTCACCAAGACCAAATTTTCCAATTACTGGTGATTCTTCTTTGTTTCCATCTTTTGCATTCCAGTCACCAGTGATAATTAACACATCCTGATTGCACGTTTGGTCAATTTCAGACTTCAGAAGTTGATAAAAATCTTCAATTTCTTCATCTTTGGGTTTGGTAGTTGGTGCATAAATTTGAATAATAGTCATATTAACTGGTCTTCCTTGTAGGTGTATAGACATCATCCTATCATTGATAGCACTGTACTTCAGGACAGATCTTGAAACATCTTTTATGATGATGAAGACAACACTATTCTTCTTCAAATTGTCATTCCCAGCATAGTAGATCATATGGTTGTGTGATTCAAAATGGCCAAAAGAGGTCCATTTCATTTTACTAATTCCTAGGATATCAATCTTTATGTGCTCCATTTCATTTTTGACAACTTCCAATTTTTCTAGATTCATACTTCATACATTCCATGTTCTGATTATTAATGGATGTTTGAAGCTGTTTTTGCTCCATTTCATTTTTGACAACTTCCAATTTTTCTAGATTCATACTTCATGCATTCCATGTTCTGATTATTAATGGATGTTTGAAGCTGTTTTTCCTCAATTTGAGTCGGGTCTTGAAAGCTTTACCTTATCCATATCAGTAAGTCTGGTTTTACTCTGATGATGCATCTCTTTCACAGTCGTATTTTGAGAGCCTTCTAACATAAATGACTCCTCCTCCTCCTCTGTATTGGACAATGTTTGTGGACTATTCATAAAGTTGCACGGTTCTCTGTTAATCATAAGGTTTTTCCTGGCCAATTCTTTGAGAAGTGGATGGCCTCTTCCTTCTTCCTAGTCTTTCTCAGTCTGCAAGCTGAGCTGAAACCTATACACCATATGCACCCCACTAGGTTTGAAACACTGGTGGTGCAGCCTCAAGACTTACAACAACATGTCACCACAGTAGGACAAACTGACAGACAAGTTTGTCTTCCTTAGCTGTTTGAAACCTCTATACCCTCCCCTTACCTGGATCCCTGAAACTGACTCCTCACTCTGTCTTAATTCCCTAGGTCTTTTACTCTCCTTTCACCCACTTTACCACTTTTCCACTTGTGGGGCATGGCCTGGATTCCCTCTCTTCACCTGGATCCCTGCGTCTGACTCCTCACTCTGTCTCAGTTCCCCTGGACTTTTTCTCTCCTCTCCCCTGCTTTCCCTCCTTGCCACTTTGGGGAGTGACATGGGTTCCCTCCCCTCCCCTGGGTCCCTGTGGCTGACTCCTCACTTGAACATGTACTTTTAATAAATAAATATATTTTTAATATAACTTAATATAGCTATGCCATACCCACAAACCACTCCTGGGAAGGAAGATTGGGCAATCTGCTTCTGTAGAGATACTGCCTCGGAAACTCAAGGAAGGGTTGCTATGACTCAGACTGACTCGATGGCAGTCTCAGGGGAACTATGGCATGATCCCTGACTAAATAAGCAGTGTACAATTTAATTAACCTTGACTGTCATGTAACTTAGAGATGATTTGACTTAATTAAATATTTGATATAATAAGTTTGACCAAGAGAAGGGCATACTGAGAGGGGGAGCCATTTGTGAGGAATGAAACTGATCAGGAGATGTGAAATCTGGTCCTCACACTACTGCTTTGTAGCTGGATGATTTTGGTTAAACTGTTGAACTTCTCAGTCAGTTTATTCATTAATATGAGAATAATAATGTACTTGGCTGAAGGAAGAGAAATGAATTAAAAATTTTAAATCACTTTTGCCAATTATGGAGGTCTGATGGTGTAGTGGGTAAGACACTTAGCTGATAACCAGAAGTTCATTGGTTGAAACCCACCAGCTGCTCCTCAGGAGGAAGATGAGGCAATCTACTTCTGTAAAGATTTATAGCCTTAGAAACCCAATGGAGGTTGCTATAAGTTGGAATCAACTTGATGGCCGTGGATTTTGGCAATTAGGTCATTGATTCTGCGGAGTACAAGAGTCATCCAACAGGAGCCAAGTATTTGAGGTAGGTTTTCACAGGAATTGAATATGAAGTACAAGTGCATTTATTTGATAACATGTGAAGATTTCACTGAGTTTACAGAAATCTGTGGAATTAGAGTAGAATTTGAATTAGAAGGCTAAGTCTTCCTATAGGGAAAAAGGATCCATCTCAGTTTTGAGGACTCCTTGAGAAGAAAGCTCTACAAACTTCTTTTGCAATTTATTTCAGAATTTACCAGCCCTCACTAAAGAATTACTATGGTAACAGAGAATTAAAGAAATGAGTAGGTTCAAAAATAAAATGTTTAAGACACAGCTAAATAGGATAAGAAAGGATATCTTTGATTTTTTTTTTTTTTCCCTATGCTATTATTTACCTCTTGGAAGGAGGGTTGGGCAATATACTTCTGTAGTGATACCACCTCAGAAATCCAACAAGGGGTTACCATGAGTCGGGTCCAACTCGACGGTGCATAACAACAACAACAACATTATTCACCTATTGTTTAAAATATAGCCTCAGAAGAGAAGATTTAGAGAATTAGAAGGTAAAGAAGAAAACTTCAGGGCCATTTGGTCTATTTGAGTGTCATAGAACCAGGTCTCATGTAGGCTTAAACCATCTCTGAGCCACAACAGGCTGTACTATTCTTCTCTAATTTTGAGGGAGTAAGACTTCCAGTCTTCACTTTCATCTACTAAGTATCTACATTCCAGGACTCTTTTGCTTATACTTAATTGATATGCTATAAGCATAGTGTCAAATCAGACATGGCTAGTCTGTGTTAGAACAACTACATGCAATTTCTTGTGTTAAGAGTGGACTGATACATTTCACAATGCCTCAGTAAAAATTAATTCAGTGCTTCAACAAATATTTACAGTGTACTTGTACGTGATGGCACTCTGCTAGGAGCTAGGGATTCAAGTGTTCTTGAACTTATCATGATGAATGAGATAAGGTGTGAGGAGAGATTTAGGGGGACAAAAAGTGATACAGACAATTTGAATGCATTGTGGTGAGTGCTGCACTGTTATACACAGAGGAATGTAGAAGGAAAAACTGTCTCTGATTGGAGGTTTGGGGAAAGCTTTCTAATGAGAGGACTTGTGAGTTGAGCTCAATGATTAGTAGGGGCCAAGAACCTGAAGGTGCAATTGTTATGTGCTTGGCTGCTAACCAAAAATTTGGCAGTTTGGACACACCATTCACTCCACAAGTAAAAGACCTGATGATCTGCTCCCATAAAGTTTTCAGCCTAGGAAACCCTAAGGCACAGTTGTACTCTCTCTATATATTTTTATTCTTTAAAAACACCTGATTTGTTGTGTTTTGTTATGAGAGTCTGTCGAGTTTATTCTGACACATAGTGACCCTACAGGGCAGAGTGGAACTGCCCCATAGGGTTTCCAAGACTATAAATCTTTACATAAGCAGACTGCCACATCTTTATCTTACAGAGTGGCTGGTGGTTTCAAGTTAGACATTTTGGTTAGCAGCTGACCACTTAAACTACTGAGCCACCAGGGCTCCCACGATAGTAATAGCTAATAATTATTGTACACTTAGGGAGCTGTGTTGGTGTAGTGGGTAAGACATTTGGCTACTAACCAGAAGGTCAGCAGTTCAATCCCACCAGGTATTCCATGGGAGGAAGATGAGGTAATTTACTTCTGTAAAGATTTACAGCCTTGGAAGCCCAATGGGGGTCCTGTGAGCCCAAATCTGCTCGATGGCAGTGAGTTTGTTTTTTAGTTATTATTATATTCTTACCATGTGCCAGAGATTGCTCTGTATTTTGTATGTATTATTACATTTAATCATCACAGCCTTCCCTAATGAGTACCCTAAATAGGATAACTATCCCCATTTTAGAGATGATGAAATGGAACAGACTTCTAGGTTATGTGTGGTAGAAGGTATTTTGAAAATAAATGAGTTTTTATTTTATGAGGTCAATATCAAACTTTAAGTTCACTAACCATGTGACATTCAGTATAGGTCATTGGGGGTCTAATTTAATGAATTGTTAAGAAAGAATTGTAGCATAGCAATTATTTATATAGAAATAAGTATAAAAATGCTGAAGGTGATGGAAAGCTTTTCTTTTATATATGGGTTAAGCTTCTCCTCTTAATGTAGTTATTGAGTACTCATTATGCAATAATATTCTAAGCACTGGGGATAAAGCAGTGGAAAAAAATATAAAAAAAAGTCCTTTCCTTGTGGAACTTACATTCAATTTGTAATCTAGTTTGCTCATCCTGCTCAGCAAACCATTACTTTGTAGAGATTTCTGGTTTTCAGCAAAGAACTGAGTAATCCCTACTGGAAAAGGAGTATGTGCTAGGCAGCCTGAGGTACTTGGGTTATTATTCTTCAGTTTCTGGAATGGAGCCTGATGATCTGTTATTTTAATACTCTCTGTAATGGATTGAATTGTGTTATCTCAAAAGATGTGTTGATTTTCTAATGCTTTGTGCTTGTGAACGTGAGCTTCTTTAGAAATAGAGCCTCTGTGGAAGTTATCAGCTAAGATGAGGTTATACTAGAGTAAGGAGCCCTGGTAGCACAGTGCCTAAGGCATCTGACTACTAACCAGAAGGTTGGTGGTTCAAACCCACCAGCCACTCTATGGAAGCAAGACTGGGCAATCTATTTCCGAAAAGACTTACCACCTCAGGAACCCAATGGGGGTCACTATGAGTTGAAGTCAACTCGATGGCAGTGGGTTTGGTTTGGCTTTGGTTTATCAGAGTAGGGTAGGCTTTACTCCCATCAAAGTGATGTTTTATAAAAAAGAACAGACATAGAGAGACACATGAGGGAAGATGCCAAGTGAAGATGCATCAATAAGCCAAGGAATGCCAAGGTTTGTGAGATCCACCAAAAGTTAGAGGGAGGTATGGAACAGTTCCTCTGTCATAGTTAGTTGTCAGAGAAATAACACAACCAATACCCTGATTTGGGATAGCCTCCAGAACTATGAAACAATGTATTTCTATTCTTTAAAGCCATTTGTTGTATTTTGTTATGGCAGTCCTAGCAGACTAAGACTCCCTCCTTACTGACTCTATCGGCCAGCCAGGTTTGAGAACTATTGTTTCCTACCACAAAGAATGTTTTCTTATGTGTTATCCTGGTAGATCCTTATAACCTTATGGCACATAGCTAATTATTCCTACTCTACAGACAGTTGGGTCTCCAAAAAGTCTAAATGTGAATTAAAGTCACAAAACTTCTAAGTGGGTCTGAACTCAAGCTAATTCTAAATTCAGTGCTCTTTCATGGATATTTTCCATACACTTTGACTGCTCTAACTCATTTCTGTCTCTATCAGAAATAAACAGCAGTGATGAAACTAAACAGCAATTATGAAAGGCTCCCCACTGGCTTTTCTTTGAATTCCAGCATCTAGGGATGTTTAACATCAACTAAACACATCTCTTAGCAGGTTAACACTTGCCCAATTATGATTCCAGATACTTCATTAGAAGAAGCAAACTTCTAATTTAGAAGCACACACACACACAGAGTGTCCTCTTCCTCTATGATAAAATACTTTTTTATAATGAGCATTTCAAGGTGAAGCTCTAGAGAAAAAGAGAGAAAAGCCTATGGTGGCTAACCCCATCTGTCTTATCCTAGAAGCAAAAATAAACTACAGAGCACATGTCCTGTTCAGGGAGGATTTGAGGGAGAAGAGAATCCACTACTGAAGGGCTAGCTTGGCTGTCATTTGTCATGCAAGGGTGGTAGAGTCTTAACTAGCTTGCTGCTTGCCTTTTCTCGGGAGACAACCTCAGAGTAAGTATGATGATAGAGCAACACCATAATGTGGAAGAGTGATGTTAGTAGATTGCACAGGCTCCAGTTAAGACTGCTACCATTCATTGCTCTGGGCAGCAGAAATTGGCCACTCTGTCTCTTAGAACCTTTTAATTTTGGTTCCCTGGTTGGCTTTTGCACTTATGGGAAATGGCCAGATTTGTTTTAGCAATGCAACTGCTTTCTTTCACAAGAGATGAGCATTGCAGAAGTATTGTTTGTGAGGAAAGAGGCATATATATTCACTTGAGGGTTGCACAGTAATCTTGCTATGATTTATTAGTCTCCTTCTATGTACCAGACACTGGTAAGGCAGAGTGAAGAAACCAGCTCTTTTAACCTTCACAACAATGACTGTCAATGTCTATATCTTATAGATGAAGAAACAATAGCTCAGAAAAAGTGAGTTTCCAGAGATTGAACACAAAAGTGGAAATCAATCCAGGTCTCTCAGACTCTAAATCTTGCATACCCATCACACTGCATTATTTTCCAATATAGCAGTGATTTTTAAAACTCTTTCTTCCTATTCCTTCTCTTCTCATCTGAAATCTCCAAACATGTTGTCCATGTGTTCTCTGCAGCATGCATTTCTACACTTTGAGCATATTTCTGTTTATAGACTATAAGATCCTTGAGGTCAGGGATTCTGTCCAATTCATTCTTTATCTCAGAGTCTAGGTAAGGACCTGGAACATAAAAAGTTTTCAATAAATATTTGGTAAATTGATGTATTGAGGAGATGCAAGTGAAGCCTTTAAAAGTGTACTTCTGTTTTTATCTTAGATTGAAAAAAAAAAAAAAAAACTTCAAAGGCACTGTCTATGTGATTAATGTCTATGAGATGTGCTTGATGTCAATACAATCTCTGGGAACACCATTATTAGGGAAGCTTCTAAGTTAAGGTTTCTAGAAGGATTAACAGAATTACTCCTTGAATTGTCATTTTTCTTTATAATGATTGGAAAACTAGAAAAAAGGTAGTTATTTCTCCCACCAAATACTCTCAAGAGCATTTAAATTATGCTAAAGAATCTCTTTTGGAAGGTTGTCTCATTCCAGAATACTAAAAGTGTAGAAATTCAAAATTAATAGGGAACCATGTGCATAAAAGAATTTACTATAGCCTATCTCTTTTGATATTCCTAGGTATGGAGGTAGAGCTGATTCTGGGTGTGAAGTTGGTTAAACTTGAATCAAAACCAAGGAACTTCCTTGAAGAAAGGGACCATGACTCTGATCTATCACTGCTATGGTTTCTCTACAGGACTGAAATGATAATATGACTGAGGCACACTCACTGGAAATGTGCCAGGCTCAAAGAGAACCTTCTGTAAGGAAAGAGAGAGTCCAGACAGGTAACCAGGGCTAAATTCCTGAGGAATCTTGGCATTCATCTGAACTAGCCATTTGCTTGGGATTTTTCAGTTAAAATAACAAAAATCAGGCAGCCTAAGTGAGGTGAGACTGTGACTTAGGCAGGAAATTGTCTCAGAATGGGCACTGAAGTGGAACCAATGAACAGCAGCAGAAGCAACAGTGGCTGCAAGCCATGGACACCCAGATGTCTCGCCTCCTGATGTTTAGAAGTAGACTACTTTGTTTTCCAAGGTCTTAGAATCCTTCAAGAGAGCAACTTAGACTTCCTGCTAAAAACTGATGCATTATGTACTGAATAATTAATAGAAAACAAATGAGACCAGATTTTTCCCTAGGGTGGGGTTACAGGGATGGGTATATGAGTGAGCTGTCCTGCTAGAATCTACCTCTAAACCAAATATTCATTTGCAACAAACAAATACCCTCTAAAGGCAAAATGCATCCTCCAGTGCTCTTACCTTTAACTGCAGCGGCTTCACCAATACAGGAAGCTTTGCTTGAGTTTCTGTGCTTTGGTTCCATTAAGTGAATTAAAAGATATATTTCCACCACCAGTGTCATGCTTGTATGATCCTTTATTTTCTATGGAAAATAAAGTACTACTTCAAAAATATTCTCTGCACATTCTTAAAGTCTCCTTCATGATCTGACAGTGAGTATATAGTCAAAAATAAATAAAATAAAAAGCCAACAAATAAGAAATTCTGTCTTTTCTCCTAAATAGTTAATATTTAAAGAGCCAACTCTTTAAACAAAAACTCCAAACAAAACCATTTTTCTATACACATAAAATGACATTGGCAGCGTAACAATCGAGAGAATTGACTGAAGTGTCTAGGCCTGTTACCTAGAAACAGCAAAAGCAAAAATATGTTTTTCTACTGAGAAAATTTGATGAAACTCAAGCCATTACTCTCATAGATATCATAATAGACCAGCCT
Organism: Orycteropus afer afer; assembly: GCF_000298275.1. Classification (NCBI taxonomy): domain Eukaryota; kingdom Metazoa; phylum Chordata; class Mammalia; order Tubulidentata; family Orycteropodidae; genus Orycteropus; species Orycteropus afer. Next base: position 5,321,681 of record NW_006921791.1, on the reverse strand, counting down.
TCTCAATAGGATGAGAGAATTAAGCTCTCATGCCCATTGTACATCTTGGATTAGCTTACTTTTGATGTAAATAGTACTAAATCTGTGCAATTCTTGAATGAATTGAGAAAATAGTTACTCAAATTATTTTGTGGTGGCTTAATTCTCTTGTGGAACCCTGGTTGAGAAAGGATACAATAGACATTTAAAAATTGGATTTAGAGTAAGTCCACTTTGGTGTTTCCTTCTATTAGTATAATCCACTGCTATTGAGTCAATTCTGACTCATATAGACTCCCACTGGGTTTCTAAGGCTGTAAATATTTACAGAAGCAGACCACCTCATCTTCCTCCTGTGGAGTAGGGTTTGAACCACCAACTTTCTGGTTAGCAGCCAAATGCCTTAGGCACAATCAATTAATATTGACATTATCAATTAAAGAGCCAATAACACAAGTGAGAATATTTTTGTTAAGACACTGGGTGTCAGTCTCAAAAAAAAAAAAGGAAAGAAGATGTCTTGGTGAAGCAAGAAGAAAGCTAAAACTTCAGATTTTTTTTTAAGGTCTCAGATTGCTATGACCATAGAAATATATTATTTTCTTTCAGAAACCTTACTTAGTCAAATAAAAAATTTCTCCTTTGTAGAACCAAATGTTCCTTTGCTCACAACTCAGAAATACTTAACCTCCTTTGGAAATGCTCTTGAAGCTGATAGAAAATCATATTGGCTCATCTGCTTTTGCAAGGATGAGAGCACAAATGATCGCTAAGAAAAAATTTCAACAGGAGGCTGTCAAAGCATTAATAAACTTTCAGGCATAAACACAGGAAATCACTAGCACTTTTTAGATTCACATTCATTTTTCATAATGTGCTCCATTTTCCCTGGATTCTGTGGTACCTTAGCCTCTTCCATGAGGAATAAGTTCTCATCCTTGCAATTTAGTATTGGTTCTTTGGAGTGTTTGTTCTTGGAAAAGAAAGAATGGTTTGGGAAGGCATTTGAATGACCTTGTATTTTTGAGCTAGTCAAGAGCCATCTATGTAATCTTTCTGAATATAAGCTGTTCTTCTAGGTCTGGTGAGGCTTGTCATTTTTTCAGTAGTGAGGGAGAATGATGAGAGTACTTTGAATCCAGAAATCCAGGTTTGAATCCTCTTTCTGCCACTTGCTAGCTGTGTGGCTGTGGGTGAGTTACTTAACTTTTTTGAGCCTTAGTTTCCCTATCTGTAAAATGTGACTCATTATTTCTCCATCATAGAAGAGTTGTATAGGTTAAAGAAGATCTATAAAGTGCCTTATCTAGAGCAAGGTGTCTAGTAACACTGCATTTCCTTCAGTTTCCATGCCTACATTAGCAGGGTGGCCTTAACACCTGCATGGACAGGAGTGTGCAAGGGACCTTAGGGTTCTGCTTGCTTCTGGCAAGATCTTCACCCTATCCTTCCTCCTCACTCTAATTTACTTTGGAGACCATCAAAATTCATCCCCCTATTTTCTACTACTTGTTCTTTTCCAAACCAAACCAAACCAAACTCATTGTTATTGAGTTAATTCTGATTCATAGTGAACCCGTTGGGTTTCCAAGGCTGTACATCTTTATGGAAGAAGATGGCTTCATCTTCTTCCTACAGAGCAGCTGGTGGGTTTGAATGACCAACTTTATGGTTAGCAGCCAAATACATTAGCCACTGCAACAGCAGAGTTCCCTTCTATTAGTATAAGCACTGTCAATTAATGAGCCAATATTACAAGTGAGAATATTTTTGTTATGACACTGGGAGGAAAGATAAGGTGAAAATTTTGCTAGAAGCCAGTACAGTTCTAGAGTCCCTGTCCATGCTGGCATGTTGTTCCCTTCAGTCAACATATACAGCATATACATATACAGATATACATATACAACATATACATACACAGATTATCTCTCATCACTTGGACTATCATCCCCATATATCTCTATGCATTCCTTTTGCCCATCAGTGCTCTTATTGTGTCCCTTTGCTCATTGTCAGATCTACCTCCTAAATCCTGAAGTCCTTCTTGGAAGACTTTCTGCACTTTTTTCTCCAATTGAAACTGGCTCCCTTGATGACACTGTCTTCTTGGCAGACCTTTCATGCAGTGGCCCTTTCTTTCCTACACTCTTAGTAACATTGGATCTAGAAGTAGGGTAGTGTGTTAGACTGGGTTCTCTAGAGAAACAAAATCAATAAAGCTTATATATATATAAGCTTTATTGATTTTGTTTTTCTAGAGAACCCAGTCAGCCACTCCTCGGAAGGAAGGTTGGGCAATCCTACTTC
>NW_006921791.1:5318477-5318987 GCF_000298275.1 Orycteropus afer afer | reverse complement strand
CTGAATGGTGGATTGTTCACTCACAGACAGTTGTAGGTAGCACAACAGAATCCTGATCCACAGAAGAATGTCTCCTCTCCCAAGATGTCTGCCACACCCCTAGGGAAATTCCCTTTCAACAGATTGGCTGCTCAAAACATGGTCATCTGATCCCATCATGAGAACAAGCACACCACAACAGCTCAAACCACACAGAATTGTGGTCCAGCCAAATTGACATACAGCTCTAACTATCACAGGTAGAGATCCTCCTTTTTTTTTTTTTTCCTCCATTCTTGCTCCCAGAATATTGCTGTAGTCTTCTCCTGAAAGCCCTCTAGTTCTAAGCTCTCAGTATCATATCATACCAGCTTCTACCAATACCACAGTTGGAGAGCATACCATTTTGGGGATTACAAAAGTCTGATGTCACTTCCTGCTGGGGCAGTTTTTGGGGCCATAGTTTGATTTAGGAGTAGAACAACCTAGGGCTTTAGTAGGTTAGAATATATATATATATATATATATATA
>NW_006921791.1:5299050-5317337 GCF_000298275.1 Orycteropus afer afer | reverse complement strand
CTACTTCCGTAGTGATACTGCCTCGGAAACCCAAGGAGGGGTCGCTATGAGTCGGGGTCGACTCGACGGCACATAACAACAACAACAACAACAGTCAACTCTTTTTTATTATTATTATTGATAGTGATAATTTATGCATTTCAATTTACTTTAGCGATCTTTTTTTTGAGTCTTTAATTTGTGCCAGAAATTGCTGAGGATGAGGGATTCACCAGACTAATTAATGGGTCATGACCTTAAGAAATAGCCATACTGAGGAAAAAGAGTAGTGTATAAACACAAAATTACATTATGGTAAGTTCTGTGATAGAAATGCATATAAAGAAAAAAATACAGAAGAGAGATTAGTTAAAAAATGTTCAACATATGGGGAGCGATAAAGAATGAGCATGACATGACAGATAAAGCTTGTATCCAAGCTCACGTTCTCTTGGCTTCACTTCTGGTTTCAGTCATGTTTGGTTGGATTGTCCCATGAGGACTTCAACTCACTTTCCACTGACAGCCTCTCACCTCCCGACCACTGGGAGTCTTCACTGTCCTAACCCAGAGCTATGCTAACTTGCCTTATCTCTGTCGCAATATACTCCACAGAGAAATTGATCCTCTGGATATCCTGTTGACTATTTCCCTGGTCCACTAAATTGATAATATCAACCTAATTGGATCTGGGGGACTGGCAGTGGAAAATGCTCCGGTGGCCCTAGTAAGATATGTGCAAACCGGATAATTGTAGATTAAACCTATAAATTTTAATGTTACTGAATGCTCAATCAGTTAACAGCAGATATCTACACTGTATTATACATGAAGGAGACAACTGCTTGGGAGTGAGTATTAGACCTTTTACACCTTAAAGAGATTAATGATCTGTTTTCACTGGAATTAACACTTACTCTGAATATGAGGTTGTCTTTTTGTCTCTGCCATCTCCAGCATCTGTAGAGTTACAGAATGCCTAGATAATCAAAATCTGCTCTCATTTACTATGGATCAGGCCAAGATACTGATTTTATGGTGGAGGTGGTACAACAAATGGCATATGACAGTAGAGTCACTAGTCCTCCCATATATTTCACCACTTAGAAGCAGAGAGCTTAACTGAATAATACAATCACCTTTTAAAGACTTAGCTAAGGTGTCAGTCCAGGGGTGGCACACAGCAGGGATGAGGAACCTCATCTAGGATGTGGTATAGGAATGAAACAGGATTAAGGGCTTTGAGGAATTCACTAAGTGTTTCAATGCCCAGTGATAATGGTGAATCAGCAGTTGCAGCAACTGTGGTCTACAAAAGCAAGGCGATCCAGGGCTCAGAATCCCTAGGCATGACATTCTAGGTCATCCCACAAAGCAAGAAAATTGGGCCAATTGGAATGCTGACCAAATGTGAGAGAATTCTACAATGGGTGGTGCAGGGAGGAGATAATGAATATCAATTATAATTTGGGACTTGTTGCAGCAGCCAGAATTATTCCATTAAGCTTCCTTTTCTGAGTCTTCTGATTGGAGCTGGCCATCCCTTTAAAGACATGGATTTGAAGACATGAATGAATCTGGGTGAAGCAAGGAGTGGACTCATCCAGTCAGATAGTGCCTCGACTCATATTCTCTTGGCTTCATTTTTTATTTCAGTTGTAGCTAGAGAAGACAGTTCTGTAAAAATTTTGATTCACTTCATGTGTCAGAGTCCTCCTTTAATGTCAGAAGGAGCTCAGGACACACATGAGCAGCTCAGAAGTGCCAAAGAGTTAACACCTTTGTGAGAAACCCTGTACCACTAGGACATAGGAGATATTAGATCAGCGCTTCTGCCTCTCTCTTCTCTTAGACATTTCTACGTACTTCTCAGGAGCCCCTCCTCATCTCCCACTGTATAATCTCCCAAACACTCTATCTACACACAAGATCTGATCTCACGCTTTGCTTTTTGAACTTAGCAAGTTAAGTTCATATGATTCAGTGTCAGTTAGACTGGAGAGGAGAGCATGCCTTTGTGGTGTACTGAGGTAGTAGAACTGACAAGAGATACTGGAATGCAAAAAACAAGGGCTATGATGACTCTGCCATATACCATAACAGCTATCATTAGAGAGGGCTTTCTATGTGCAGAACTGGTTCTTCTTAGTGTTTGTGGCTTAAGTGGTGTGGACTTATTTCCTACTTGGGGTCTGTGGTCATTAGAGACACTTAAAACTTCATGTACTATTTCCTCACACAGTAATAACCTGACTTTTCCTCTATATACTGTTTAATGTATGTCTTAGGCTGAGTTTTGTAGAGAAGCAAAACCCATGAAGCTTATGTGTGTGTGTGTGTGTGTGTGTGTTTGTATAAAGAGATTTATCTCAAAGAAATGGCTCATGGGGTTGTAAAGATTGGCAAGTCCCAAGTTTGCAGGTCAAATGTCAGACTACAGGCTTCGCCTGTCTCACATAGCTTCACAGGCTGACATACCCCACATCAGCAGACAGGTGTCAAGCTGCTGGTCATGGGCTCTGGAGGCTGATGAATCCAAGTTTGGCAGGTAAGATTGCCAACTGCTGGCTCACAGGCTGTATAGGCTAATTAAACCCAAGATCAGCAGGCAACGTGACAGATCACTAGCTCAAGTCCAAAGAAGTGGAGGTTAGATGATGATGAGCCAGATGCAGGATCCAGATTGAGCAAAAAGCCAGAAAATTTTTCAAGGACATCCACATATATTGGAAGCAGGCCATACTCCTGAGGAAACTCCCTTTCAACTGATTGGATGCTCACAAAGGATCTCATCATATGAGATGACTACATCATAACTGCTAAACCTCTGAGAATCATGGCCCAGCCAAGCTGACACATAACTTTAGCTATCACAACGTATATGTTAATAAATTTGATAAATGTGTAAGATTTCTTTGGGGAGAACTATCAAGTAAGGCTGAGCCTAATTTTAGAGGGCCTTGATGTTATATAAGAAGCTTAGTTGTATTTGCTGGCTTTTGGGCAGGCTAGGAACTTCAGTTAAAATAATGATGTTCAGCCAACTGAGTAGGAAGTAACTATCATTGTCTTTACGGAAGGGATGAATATTGCATTTCATTATTTCTGTTTGTGAATACAGACTAAGAAATCATATAAGCCTGGGCTGGGTGTATATGTAAAGACCTGGAAGGTGGTTTTGAAATATGTTCCTGATAAAAACTCATCATTTAATTTTTATTTTTTGGCCATGTGCATTCTCTGTGTAAATGAGGATCTTGGGAGAAAAAAAGATGTACATTTTATTCAGTAGATCAGTTAGTTTACTTCTATTTCTCTGATGACTGAAAGAGCAATAAACATAAACTTCAGTCTGTCTAATTCTTAATGTTTAAGTATATAATTCTGTTTGGCTTTTTATTTCTTCCTCATCTATATATACTATCAAATAATTTTATAAATTATTTGGTACTGTTTGAAGTTTAATAACAAATTAGAAAGTATCACTGATTATCAAGTGCTTTATCTCTACCTGACCAAACTCTAAACTTTCCTGCACTTGTCTGTTAGTTTGTGTTACTGAGTGGGTTGAGTGTTACTTTGATGCTGGAAGCTATGCCACTGGTATTTCAAATTCCAGCAGAGTCACCCATAGTGGACAAGTTTCATCAAAGCATCCAGACTAAGACAGACTAGAAAGAAGGATGTGGTAATCCACTTCCGAAAAAATTAGTCACTGAAAATCTTATGAATAGCAGTGAAACATTGTCTGATTTAGTGCTGGAAGGTAAGCCTGTCAGTTGGAAGGCACTGAAAATATGACTGAGGAAGAGATGCCTCCTCAAAGTAGATTCAACCTTAATGATATGGATAGACTAAAGCTTCCAAGACCTTCATTTGCTGATGTGCCACATCTCAAACTGAGAAGAAACAGCTGGAAAAAAATAATAATTGGGAAGTGGAATGTACAGAGTATGAATCTAGGAAAATTTAAAGTTGTCAAAAATGAAATGGAACACATACGGATTGATATCCTAGACATTAGTGAGCTGAAATGGACTGGTATTGATAATTTTGTATCTAAAAATTATATGGTCATATTTGGTAAAGTAGAGGATCAGTGAAAAAGGGGAAAAGCCTCAATGAGATGGCTTGATATTGTGTGTGCAAATATGGGCTCAAACACAGCAAGGATTATGAGGATGGTTCAGGATTGGGCAGTGTTTTTCTCTGTTGTACATAGGAACACTATGAGTTGGAATTGACAGCACTTAACAACAAAACAAAAACAACTGTGCTGAGAATGACAAATTGAATAAGAATGGTGCCACATTCATCATCAAAAAGAACACTTCAAGATCTATCCTTAAGTACAATACTGTCAGTGATATGACAATATCCATACACCAAACAAAGAAGACCAGTTGATATTACTAATATTCAAATTTACACACAAACCACTAAGGCCAAAGATGAAGAAATTGAACTTTTTTTTTTTTTTTTAACCAATTTCTGCTGTCTGGAATTGACCAAACATATAGGCAAGTTGTGTTGATAATTATTGGTGATTGGAATGCAAAAGTGGGAAATAAAGAAGAGTCATCGGTAGTTGGAAAATAGGGCCTTGGTGATAGAAATGATGCTGGAGATCACATGACAGAATTTTAAAAGACCAATGGCTTATTTATTGCAAATACCTTTTTTTTTTTTTTTTCCCAACAACATAAATGGCAACTATACATATGGACCTTGTCATGTGGAATACACAGGAATCAGATTGACTACATATGTGATGAGAGATATTGGAGAAGCTCACTAACATTGGTCAAAACAAGGCTAGGAGCTGACTGTGGAACAGACCACCAATTGCTCATATGCAAGTTAAAGTTGAAGCTGAAGAAAATTAAAACAAGTCCATAAGAACCAAAATATGCCTTGATTATATTCCTCCTGAATTTAGCGACCATTTGAAGAATAGATTTGATGCATTGAACACCAATAACTGAGCACCAGATGAGTTGTGGGATGATGTCAAGAACACCATACATGAAGAAAGGAAAACATCATTAAAAAGACAGCAAAGGAAGAAAAGACCAAAACTGATGTCCGGAAGAGACTGTATCTGAAACTATCTCTTGAACATAAAGTAGCTAAAATGAATGGAATAAATGATGAAATAAAAGAGCTGAACAGCATATTTCAAAGGGAGATTCAAGAAGACAAAGTAAAGTATTATAATAAAATGTGCAAAGACCTGGAGTTAGAAAATCAAAAAGGAAGAACTTGTTTGGCATTTCTCAAGCTGAAAGAATGGAAGAAAATATCCCAGCCTTGAGTTGCTGTATTGGAGGATACTCTGGTAGCATAGTGCCTAAGGTATTTGACTGCTAACCAGAAGGCTGGTGGTTCAAACCCACCAGCCACTCCTCAGAAGGAAGATTGGGCAATCTATTTCCATTGAGATACCACCTTGAAAACCCAAGAAAGGGTTGCTATGAGTCAGATCTGACTCGACTGCAGAGAGGTATAGGCAAAATATTGAATAATGCAGGAATTATCAAAACAAGATGAAAGGAATATGTAGAAGCACTGCCCCCAATAGGATAGGTCTATGTTCAACCATTTTAGGAGATAGTATATGATGAAAAAACAATGGTATTGAAGGAAGAAGTCCAAGTTGCCCTGAAGGCACTGGTGGAAAACAAGGTTTGGGATTGTTGGCATATTCATTGAAATGTGTTCTAGTTACCTAGTACCACTCTGACAGGAATATATACACACTCTGACAGGAATATATACACACACTCCTTAACAAACAGGAGTTTATTCTTTTACAGTTTGAATGCTTTAAGTCCAAGTTCAAGGTGCCAGGGTCTAGGGGCAGGGTGAAAGCCCCTCGACCTTGGGCTTCAGCTCTTCCTCTTTCTCCCATCCCACTGAAGCTAGAGGCATCTCTTCACTCAGACAACTACTGGCTGCTGAGGCTAACAAGCCCAAGGTCAACAAATATAAAATGGCAGAGTCCCAATGCTACCAAACCACATGGCAGGCTATTAATTTGAGTTCATTGTAAGTCACAAGGTTGACAGAGCATGGCAGGCTGCTGAACAATGACACAGCTACATTCATGGTTCAAGCATGCCATAAGCCAGAGACCATTCCCCAAGGCTTCTTCTTATACACAGGAAGCAGACTATATACCCAAAGCAGCTGCTCAGCTGCTTGTGGTAGATCCAACCATGGAGTTGTTTGCCAGTCTCATCCTGGGGAATAACTACCACCAGCTGCCCAGCCACTCAACCAGGCCCAGACAAGTTGACACACAAACTTAACTACCACAAGATGTTTCAACAAATAGATACAGCACTGAAAGTGCTCCCTGGTTTATGCCAAGAAATTTGGAAGACAGCTACCTGGTTAACCAAGTGGAAGAGATCAATATTTGTGCCCATTCCAAAGAAAGATGATCCAGTAGAATGTGGAAATTATCAAGCAATATCACTAATATCACACAGAAGCAAAATTTTGCTGAAATAATTAAAAAATGGTTGCAGCAGCACATAAAGAACTGTCAGAAATTCAAGGCAAATTCAGAAGATGCATGAAACAAAAGATATCATTACTGATGTTAGATGGATGTTGGCTGAAAGCAAAGAATACCAGGAAGATGTCTACCTATGTTTCATTGACTATGTAAAAGCATTCAACTGTGTAGGTCATAACAAGTTATGGATAACATTGTGAAGACTGGAAATTCCAGAACACTTAATTGTGCTTATGAAAGAGCTTATGTAGACAAAGAGGCAGTCATCAAACAGAACAAGCATATATTACATGGTTTAAAATCAGGAAAGGTGTGTGTCAGGGTTGTATCTTTTCCCGTTACTTATTCAAACTATATGCTGAACAAATAATCTGAGAAGTGTGGACTATATAAATAAGAGCACAGCATTGGTCTTGGAGGAAGAGTCATTACTACCCTGCTATATGCAGATGAGACAACGTTCCTTGTCGAAAGTGAAGAGGACTTGAAGCACTCACTGATAAAGATCAGAGACTACAGCTTTCAGTATGGACCACATTTCAACATAAAGAAAACAAAAATCTTCATAACTGAACTAGTAAACAACATCATGATAAATGGAGAAAATAAGTTGACAAGGATTTCATTTTACCCAGATCTACAGTCAATGCCCATGGAAGCAGTAGTCAAGAAATCAAGTGAAGTATTGCATTGGGCAAGTCTGCTGCAAAAGATCTCTTTAATGTATTAAACAGCTAAGATGTTGTTTTGAAGACTTGGTGCCCCAAGCCATTGTCTTTTTAATAGCCTCATTGCATGTGAATGCTGGACAATGAATAAAAAAGATTGCAGAAGAATTCATGCATTTGAATTATGTTGTTCGCAAAGAATATTGAATATACTTTGGACTGCCAGAAGAACAAACAAATCTGTCTGGAAGAAATACAGCCAAAATGCTCTTTGGAAGCAAGGATAGCGAGATTTCATCTCATGTACTTTGGTCATGTTATCCAGAAAAGACCAGTCCTTGGCGAAAGACTTCATGTTCAGTAAAATAGAGAGTCAGAGAAAAAGAGGAAGACCCTCAATGAGATGGATTTACACAGTAGCTGCAACAATGGACTGAAGCATATTAAAGACTGTGAGAGTGTTACAGAATACAGTGTGTTTTGTTCTGTTGTACCCAGGGTTGCTATGAGTTGGAATCAATTCGAAGGCACCTAACAACACCAGCTGTCAAAATCTGACGTCTCATTTTGTACATGAAGTTTTATAGGATCATATATAGCTGAATTTCTAAATTTAAAGCAAAGTAAAGTCTTCATAAATATTTTATAATTCATTGGTTAATTTGCATTACCATCAAATAAGTTACTTTTCAAATTATACTACATCATTTGAGTTTTAAATTAAAAAAATAAAATACACATTTATTTTTATGGCAACATAATTATTTGATGTGGTTATTTTAAAGTTTATGAGACATTGACTATTTTACTCTTTGAGATAGTATTTTCTAAACTTTTCTTGAATAGAACACTTTTCTTGGATTCTTAATTCTCCGGTTCTTAGAACGAATTTAAATTGTTTGATAGTTTTTTTCCCCTCTCTGTATTACCACATGCTTCCAGCTTTCCTCTTATCTTAATGTTCTCTTTGTGGGTTCGTGCTGTGCCTAGACTTCAAATGTTGTAGTATCCCAAAGCTTACCTAATTCTCTTTCTCTTTTTCTCTCTTTTCCTCTCCCTCTTCCCTTTTCTTCTCTTTTTTTCCCTTCTCTTATCTCTTCTCTTTTCTGCAGAGGTGATATCATTCAGTCCCATGAATGGATACACACACACACACACACACAGATAATTATCAAATGTGTATCTCTTACCTGATCTTTCCTCTGAGCTAAAGTCTCATGTAATGAGCAGGTTATTTAATAAATATTACACATGGATGTCTCAGTCAACTCAAAATACTACAGTAGCAATCACAAAGCAACATTTGTCTTGCTCTGCCCACATCTATTTTAGAGGCTACAACATTGCTTTCAAATAGTTCCAAAGAAAACCAAGGAAACCCATTGCATCATGTCAATTCCAACTCGTTTCTATCGGTTAGGACAACATGGAACTGTTCCATGGAGTTTCCAGACTATAAATCTTTATGGAAGCAGTTTACCTTATCTTTCTCCCACAGAGCAACTGGTGGGCTCAAACTGCTGAACTTTAGCAACCAAATGTTTTAACCACTATGCCAACAGAGCCCTCAAGTTCTGGGATACTCTAGGAAAATGTGCCGTACTTACCTGGTGAAATATTCCTCTTGGTGAGCATATTGGTCTGTGTATTCAGGAAGAGCATGAACTCTAAAATCAGGTTGCCTGGGTTCAAATCCCACTTCTGTCATCTATTAGAAAGCAGACTTGGAGCAGTTTCCTAACCTCAATGTCCCTCAGGTTCCTCTTTTGTAAAGTGGGGATCATGATTGTATTTACTTTATAAACTTCTGTGGTTGTTGTTTCCTTCACCTCATACACAATGGAATAAAATGCCTACCTGGTCCTATACTGTCCCCATGATGAATTGTGTATCAAACTATTGTGATTCACAGGGTTTAATTGGCTGATTTTTGGAAGTGGAGCACCAGGATTTTCTTTCTAGTCTGTCTTACTATGGAACCTCTCCTGTAATCTGTTCATCATCATAGCAATATGTAACACTATGAGTTGTGGCTGTGTTTGAGATGGATTGGCAGAGAATTAAGCTCAGGGCTTTCACATGGAAGGCAAAAATTATATCATTGATATCTTTATTCCATGGAGTGGCTGGTGAGTTTGAACCATTGATCTTTTGGTTAACAGCTAAATACCTTAACCACTACATTACCAGAAGTCCTTTTAAAAAGTTATAGTGAGGGTGAAATGAATTAACGATATGGAAAGTTCTTAGAATACTTCCTGGCACATAGAATATGTTAAACGAGTGTCAGCTATTATTGTTATCATTACCTTCATTATTAGGTAACTTATAATGTCCACATTCTGACTCCTCCTCCTCCGCTGGACTCACTGTGGTAATCTTACTTCTGATGACCAGTGTCAAAAGATGCCAGTGCCTGCACTGGGAGTAGGATTCATATCAAGTCCCTAATATTTTGACTCAGATACTGATTATGTATGAGTCATTGATGATGATTTTCATTACTGACGAAGGTTTTGGTTAGTAGGGCTGCCGAACCCCTTGCCTTTCATCTTTCTGTGGGTGTCATTTTGCTGACTTTTTGATTTTGTGACTGGGCTGAGGTCAGACAACTGACAGAGAGTCTCACTCTGAGCTTCTGAGGATACCCCTCCTGCCCTTAAGCACATAGCATCCTTACCTTGAATCAGACTGGGCCACCTCTGCCCTTGTGGCCAGTGACCTAGAAATAGTTCTGTTTTCTGTATTTTTCCCAATAACTTTTTAAGATCCTTAAGCTCCAACTCAGTTTCTATTTTCAAAAGAAAACTTAGGTTTCTACTTTTCATAAAGAGTGAGCCTTTTCAGAAGTGCTTACTTTGGCTTCTTTCCTCTTTACTTTTTCCATATCCTTTGCTTCCGTTTCTGAGGAAGATTGCTTATCCTAGCAATACTCTGGAAGTGTCCTGACACACACAAATTCAGGGGTAACAGCAACATCTCAAGCTGGGACCTCTACTGAGTTTGAAATGTCACTCTACCAGCACTATGCAGAGAAGATTGGAGGGAACAAGGGTGACAGGTGGCAGGAATATGAGTCAGGACAAAATTAAAATGGTCCCAGAAAGAGAAAAATTTCTGAACCTAGAGATGGAATTTATGATAGTTCATTTTATCTCCGCTTAAAAATTTGGGTCCAAAATTCAAAGCCTTTTTTTTTTTAAAAAAAAAAAAGTTTACTCCACTCCTCACTGTTTAATACCAGGTGTTTTAGATTTGAATACGACATGCGTTTTCCTGTGGCTCTTCATATTGCAGGCCAATGCTTATCAAACTGCCTGTGATGGCGATTGAACAGCTGTGGCATTAGCACTGGTGAGAATGAATTTGTTTATGTAAATTTTGTTTTATTTTAGTCTATCTAACGACTGCCTTGGGGCTTTAATTCTCAGCCACCAGCCAAGAAAGAAAAGCATTTATTGCTTAGATGTAGGCATTTGGGATACTATGTGAAGCAAACATCATCATGTAACATTTCAGCCTTTCCTGGGTAGCTCACCTTACTTACGCTCCATGGGAAGGAGGAACAGAAGATTGTATCTACCTTGGCGGAGTTGGTAGTGTAATTGGGAGTCAAATATGATTCTTCCTTTTTAATTTCCACAGCTTTATTTAGCTTAAGAGAATTACTTTCAAATATGCTATGTTATTCTAGTATGTGTTTCTTTCCTTCATAATTATTCATATGGCTCACTTAAAGTTCAGAATATATTCTGTGAAATAGGACATTAGGTGGTTTTGACATTGTCTGAATACCACATTAGAGAGTTCACATTTGGGAGTCCACTTCGGGTTGTCCTTGTTATTGCCACTCCTGCTGCTGCTGCTGCTGGAACTGCTGGTGGACCCCAGGAGAACGTGCAGAAGCAGGAGTGGCAGCTGAGAGGGTGGGGGCAGGAGAGGAATGAGAGGAAGCCAGCATGGAGAGAGCAGAGCAAGGCCTGCTTTTCCCGCTGTTCCACCTGCCTGAACAGCAAGAGCAGGCTGGGCCTCACAACCCCTGCTGCCACCTGCCCTCAGATGTAGCCGGAAAGCCTGCATCCAGAGCCATATCCTCTGCCTCACCTGTCTATATCCCATCTGTGGTCCAGTGCTGCAAGAGTTTGGGTTTGGCAGTCTTTAAAACAATTAGGGGGAAATAATAAACAAAAGGAGAGCTGTTTTCCCCTTAAAAAAAAAGAAAAAAAAAAAAAAAACCATAAAGTGACACACACCTGTATTCTAAGCTTAGGCTACAACAAAAGCCACTCAATTCCAATAATGAATCCATATACAAGATATATTCTTATATTCTAAACACAAATAGGGAGTCTTGGGTGGTGCAAACAGTTAATATGCAAGCTTCTAACCAAAAGGTTGGAGACTCTAGTCTGCCCAGAAGTATCTTGGAAGAAAGACCTGGCAATCTACCTCTGAAAAATCAGCTGTTGAAAACCCTATGGAGTATAGTTCTACTCTGACACACATGGGGTCACCATGAGTTGGAGTTGAATTGGTGACAAGTGGTTTACCATTGGTAAAACACGATTTACTGTGGCTTACCATACAAATAAGTGTCTGTGTGTGCTGTTTTTTCTCACTCACATATATTTAGTAGACAGACAGGAAAAGGGTTTGAGGGTTCGTGAAATAAATGTTTTATTAAATTTATAAATGTGTTAAAGTTTCAAAGGGCATTTAAAGTGACTGAGCTACACTTGATGAAGTATTAATTCTTTCAACAAATAAATATTTTTGACACTGATTATATATCAGGAAATAGCTGGACTTTAGAGATAAAAAGAAGAACACACAATCTGGCCCTGCAGGAGTTCACTTACTTAAAGGTTCTGTGATATGTTTACATGTGCTCTCTGACAGTCAATACCCAACCTCCATTGATTAATTGACCTCAAGTTCACTTCAAGTGTTCTCTTTTCCACATTTCCACAGCAACTTTTCAAAATCGTCAAGCACTAACTCAGATTCTATTTTGAGAAGTTTTAGACTTCTGCTTTTTTTTGTGTGTGTATGTATAGCGAGAATTCTTAAAAATGTTACTTCGCCTTCCTTCCTCTTAATTTTTTCCGTATTTTTCACTCTTGTCTCTGAGGAAGACATGTACCCTATGTTCCCTTGATCTCATTCCCTCCATCAGGTACCCAACTGGTACCAGTTGTTTTTGAGTTGACTCCTACTCATGGTAACCCCAAGTGTGTCAGAGTACAACTGTGCTCCATAGGCTTCCTATTGGCTGAATTTTCAGAAGTAGATGTCTAGACCTTTCTTCTGAGGCACCTCTAAGTGGACTCAAACTGCCAAGTTTTGGATAGTAGACAAATGTATTAACTGTTGGCACCATCCTGGGACTCAAGGTACCCAACAGATACCAACTATTTAACATTTTCACTGTAAACAATCACCCAGCAATACCAACATCAAGCCATTGTCAAATTCTACCTGATTCTTGATATTCATACAGGCTCCTGGAGTTAAGAAGAGACCAATAGACAGTGATAGGACAATATAAGGCTCAGAGATATCTGTAGTGAAAAACTATAAAATAAGGTTAGATATGCATAAGAAAATTGGAAGACAGCTATCTGGCCAACTGACTGGAAGAGATTCATATTTGTTGCCATTCCAAAGAAAAGTGATCTAACAGAATGTAGAAGTTATTGAAAAATATTAATAATATCACACACAACTAAAATTTTGGTGAGGATAATTAAAAGAAATGGTTGCAGCAATACATTGACAGTCAATAGCCAGAAATTCAAGCTAGATTCAGAAAAGGACATGGAATGAGAAATATCATTGCTGATGTCAGATGGATCTTGGCTGAAAGCAGAGATGTTTATCTGTGTCTTATTGAGCACACAAAGACATTTCACTGTGTAGATCATAACAAATTTTGGATAACATAAGGAAGAATCAGAATTCCAGAACACTTAGTTACGCTCATGTGCAACCTGTATGTTGACCAAGAGGCAGTGTTCAAATCAAACAAGGGGACACTGCATGGTTTAAAATCAATAAAGATCAGGGTCATATCTTTTCACCATACTTATTCAATCTGCATACTAAGCAAATAATCCAAGAAACTGGACTATATGAAGAAGAACATCACATCAGTATTGGAGAAAGATGCATTAACAACCTGCAATATGCAGATGACACAACTTTGCTTGCTGAAAGTGAAGATGACTTGAAGCACATACTGACGAAGATCAAATGTTACCATCTTCAATATAGATTACTCTTCAACATAAAGAAAACAAAAACCCTCACAACTGGACCAATAAACAACATCATGATAAATGGGAAAAGATTGAAGTTGTCAATGATTTCATTTTACTTGTATCCACAATCAATGTCCATGGAAGTAGCAGTTAAGAAATCAAATGATGTATGGCATTGAGCAAATCTACTGTAAGACTTCTTTAAAGTAGAAAGCAAAGATAGGTGTGCCTGATCCCAGCTGTGGTATTTTCAGTCACATAATACGCATGCAAGAGCTGGACAGTGAATAAGGAAGGCCAAATAATTGATGCATTTGAATTATGGTGCTGGCAAAGAATATTGTCTATACTGTAGAATGCCAGAAGAAGGAGCAAACCTGTCTTGGATGAAGTACAGTCAGAATGCTCATTAGAAGCAAGGGTCTCAAGGATTCATCTTCATCAAAGTGCCCAGCTCTGTACATAAGGTGCTCTTGTGGTGTAGTGGTTAAGACTTTTGGCTGCTAACAAAAAGGTTGGCAGTTGGAATTCATCAGCTGCTCTATGGGAGAAAAATGAGGCATTCTGCTTCTGTAGAGATGTATAGGCTTGGAAACCCTATTGGGGCAGTTCTACTCTGCCCTATGGGGAAGCTATGAGTTAGAATAGACTCAGTGGCAATGAGCTTGGGTTTGTTTTACTTTGGACATGTTATAAGGAGGGACTAGTACCTGGAGAAGGATATCATGCTTAGTAAAGTAGAGGCTCAGTGAATAAGAAGGAGCTCTGGAGGTGTAGTACAATGGCTACAGCACTTGACTGCTAACCAGAAGCCTGGCGGTTCAAATCCACCAGCCACTCCTCGGAAGGAAGATGGGGCAATCTACTTCCATAGTGACACTGCCTCGGAAACCCAAGGAGGGGTCACTATGAGTCAGGTCCGACTCGATGGCAAACAACCATAACAACAACTGGAGGTGTAGTGGTTAAGGCGTTTGGCTGCTAACTAGAAGATTGGTGGTTCTAACTCACCAGCTGTTCTGTGGAAGAAAGATGAAGCAGTTTGCTTCCATAAAGATTTACAGCCTTAGAAACCCAATGGGGGTCATTATGAGGATGACCCTTAATGAGAAAGATTGACACAGTTGTTGCAACAATGAACTCAAACACAGTGTTTTGGTTACCTAGTGCCACTTTGACAAGAATATACCACAAATGGGATGGCTTGAACAAATAAGAGTTTATTCTTTCATGATTTTGGAGGGTTTAAGTCCAAGTTCAAAGTGCCAGGCTCTAGGGGCTGGGGAAAGCCCCTTGACCTTGGGGTTCTTGCTCCTGGCCTGCTGAAACTAGAAATTTCTCTTCCCTCAGACAGCTGCTGGCTGCTGAGGCTGACAAACCCAAGTCTGCAAGTCAAAAGGCACAGTCTCAACGTAACCAAACAACATGGCAGGCCATTGATTCAAGTCCATTGAAAGTCCCACAATCAGCAGAGCATGGCAGTCTACAAAGACTCAGCTATATGCAGGATTCAAATGTGGCATAAGCTGAAGACCATTTCCAAAACTGGTTCTTATATATGGGAAGCAGACCACATCCCTAAGCAGCTACTTAGCTGCTTGTGACAGATCGCACCATGGAGTTGATTGCTAGCCCCATCATAGGGAATGACTACCACCAGCTGCCCAGCCACTCAATCAGACCTAGCCAAGTTGACGTACAACCTTAACTACCACACATAGCAACGACTGTTAGGATGGTGCGGGACCAGGCAGTGTTTAATTCTCCATTCTGTTTTATGTAGCATTGCTATGAGTCAGAACTGGCTTGATGGCACTTAATGACAGTAATAACAACAGAGATATACTTTTTAGTGTGTGTGTGTGTGTTTTGGCATGACATTTTGACAAAACTCTATCAAAAATGCCTTGCTTACCAAAATGTCTGGTTTAGAATGACTATTTCCAAATCTCCTACTTTGCCCTTCATCTTTCTTCTTTTCTGTTCCATAGATTAACTTTACTGATACCCTCCCCCCATCCTTTCCTGTGGCTATGAAATTCAGGTATTACTATTTGATAAACAGCAGCAACAGCAAAACCAGAAGGAACAACAAAATTTCCCTGAGACTTGTTCCCATCTTCAAAGCGACATTATTTCTCTCTTATTCTTTTCAATACAGTAATTCCTAAAAGAATATGTACTCTGTCAATTTTCCATTCTTGCCTTTATTCATTACTCAATCTTTTGCAATTTGGCTTCTGTCTTCATTGTTTACTGACATTCAGTGTTATGTGTGAACGCAGGGCAAGTTTTATTCTTCCTCCCTCTCCTAAGCTCCCTCAAGACTCAGGAAATGCTATGAGCTGCTGGCTGACTCATTCCTGTGGCATCCAGCACCTGAATCAGCAAAGTCATGGGCTGACTTCCACTCTCCTTTACTCAGGATACAGTATTCCGTCATGTTTAATAAAGTTCTGAAAGAATTTTCTGTTTGTATATTTCCTTGTGCAAAGTAAGGTGCAGTTCTAGATTTTGTATTCCTGTCTATTGGAGCATGTGATGAGGCATCTAGTCTATCTACACATGAAATTCCTCCCTCATAAAATGGATCTTGATAGGAGTCAGGCATGATATCCACACAACCAAGATAAGATATTTTGAGCTCTTAACATAGCTATTAACATACATTTTGTTTTTCCTCTGTGGCTTCCCCCTTTCCTGTCCTGTCATTCCATGTACCACGATGGAAAGGAGTCCTGGTGGCAATGGCGGATAGTGCTTGCTACAGCCGATGGAAAGGAGTCCTGGTGGCAATGGCGGATAGTGCTTGCTACAGCCGATGGAAAGGAGTCCTGGTGGCACAACAGTTAAGCACTCTTCTGCTAATTGAAATGTTGGCTGTTCAATTTCACCCAGCTGCTCTGTAGGAGAAAGACTTGGCAATCAGCTTCCGTAAATATTACAACAAAGAAAATTCTATGGGGAAGTTCTACTCTATCACATGGGTCACTATGAGTCAGAATTAACCCCACAGCACCCTACAAAACAAACCATGATGGAAAAATGACTTAGCTTAAGTCTTCCTGCTTATTTTTCTTCCAATAGCCTGAATCTTCAGTGGGCAGAGGATTCCTGGAGACAGAATATTTTTTGGACACAAATAGTGGGCACATCTGCTGCAAAAGACCTCTTTAAAGTGTTAAAAAGCAAAGATGTCACTTTGGGGACAAAGGAGTGCCTGACCCAAGCCATGGTATTTTCAATTGCTTTATATGCACATGAAATCAGGACAACGAATAAGGAAGACTGAAGAAGAATTGATGCATTTGAATTATGGGATTGGCAAAGAATATGAATGTACCTGGACTTCCAAAAGAACAAGCAAACCTGTCTTTAAAGAAGTACAGCCAAAATACTCCTTAGAAGGCAAGATGGTGAGATTTTGTCTCAGTACTTTGGACATGTTATCAGGAGGGACCAGTCCCTGGAGAAGCATATCATGCATGGTAAAATAAAGGGTCAGTGAAAAAGAGGAAAACCTTCAATGAGATGGATTGACACAGTGGCTTCAGCAAGGGTCTCAAATATAGCAACGGTTTGGGGATGGCACAGGAGCACACAGTGTTTTGTTATGTTGTACATAGGGTCACTATGAGTCAAAATCAATATAACAGCACAAAATAACAACAGTGAGGAGAGTGAGGCTTCATCCTAAGAGGGAAAGAGATTTCGCCAGGCTTGGACGATTTGAGAAAGCATTAAAAAAAAAAAAAAAGAAAGAAAGAAAGGAGGAGAGGTAGGTGTCTAGAGAGAAAAGGAAGAAACATTCTTTATTCTCCAGATAATAATTTTGAAGGGGTGGAAGAAGTTGCTTCCAATGATTGTACCATGTAAATAAGATGATGGGCAGTCTCACAAAGGGTTCCTGTCCTAGAAGCTGCAGAGACAGCCAAATGGCATTATAACAATCATCATAGGGGATGTCTCAGAAAAGACCTGTGAGGACTAGTGGCCCAAGCCAAATTATCCTTCCATACCCTAATCTTGTGGAAGTTCTTAAGCCACTAGAATTGGAACAATACAGAAAAACTAACTGTAAATGTGCTGTCAGATTGGATGGAAGGAAGGTTGGGCAATCTACTTCCGTAGTGATGTTGCCTTGGAAACTCAAGGAGGGGTCACTATGAGTTGGATCCGACTTGATGGCAGTGAGTTTGGTTTTTGTTGGTCAGCTTGGAGTAAGAAGTGAAAGATTTAAACAAGAACTTAAAATTAGTTAAATTGATAATAATAATAAGAAAATATTTTGCACGTGAATTTGAGACCCTACTACACACTGTAGTTATTCTGCTGTGTGGAATGCACATGGACCTGTAAGGTAAGGTGGTGAATCCACAAACACACTTACAAGGTTCAACATTCCCTACCATCTTTTTTTTTTTTTTTAATTGTGATTTGCCTGAAAGTTTACAGAGCAAATTCATTTTCCATACAGCAGTTCATACACATTGTGTTCTATGACATTGACTGCAATCCCCACAATGTAACAGCTCTCTTCCCACTTCTTCTCTGCAGTTATGTCTTCCCTGTGTCCTTCTTTCCAATGCATTACTGCCCCTGAGCTATGTCCCTGTGCAAATACTGCCAAAATGTTCTCCCATGATTGATCGTTCTAAGGAGTGTATCTACCTGGTGTAAATGTTCACCCTATATGCCTGTCTTTTGTTTGTCTGTAAGCCATGGGAGTGAGTTCAATTCCAGGCCTTAAGACTAGGAGCCATAGCCTTGGGGGTTTCACCAGGCTCTATCAGACCAGCAAACCTGGTCCTTTTTATGATTTTGAGTTTTGTTTCACATTGTTCTCCCATTCTATCT
>NW_006921791.1:5296947-5298931 GCF_000298275.1 Orycteropus afer afer | reverse complement strand
TTTGTCTCTACCTATCTTTCAGTGTTCCTTCTCCTTCCCTTCCACCCCTGGTAACCAACAAAGAAAATTTCCTTCCATATATAAACCGTTCCTTGACTTTTTACAATAATGAACTAATACCATATTTTCCTTCTGTGATTGACTTATTTCACTCAGCATAATGTCTTCCAAGTTTTTGTTGTTGAGATGTTGGAGGTTCCTATAATTTTCTGTTGAGCTTTTTTTGTTTATGAATTGTGTTGTCACTTCCTTCATTGCTATTGTTTTAGTATTTGCTAAATATTTGTGCAGGTCATCTTTTTGATTTTGATGTGAAGGTTTATCATTTTTCTTGGAGATAACCCTGTGATTTATAATTTTCTTCCCTAGTTTAGAAGAGTCCATTCTATCTTGTAGATGTCTTGACTTTCCTACCATTTAGAAGTTCTGTAACTACACAATTTTTTCCCTCTTTTTGGTTTGTAGTTGTCTTCATTTGTCAATTGATGTCTCTGGTTCTCTGTTCACAATCTTGTAGGCTTATTTACTTTGGATACTTCTATAAGTGGGTTGATTTCTGGGTTATGTTATCATGTGTGTTAATGGCCAGTTGTTGTTTGCTGTTGTTGGTTCTCTGTCCAAGGAGTCCCTTAAGCTTCTCTTGTAAGGTTGGTCTGGTTTTAACAAATTCCCTCAATTTCTGCTTCTCTGGAAATTTCCTAATTTTACCATCATATTTGAGGGACAATTTTGCCAGGTATATAATTCTTGGTTGGAAATTTTTCTCTTTCAGGATTTTATATATACCTTCTGATCATCTTCTTGCCTGTGTGGTTTCTGCTGAGAAATCTGAGCTTAGTCTTATTGGTTGACCCTTGTAGGTAACTTTTAATTTTTCCTGTGCTACTTTCAAGATTCTTTCTTTGTCTTTGGTTTTGATGAGTTTGATGATGATATGTCTTGGTGATTTTCTTTTGGGGTTTCTGTTTGGGGTTTGTTGGACTTCTTGAATGGATATATTCTCATCTTTCCTCATACTAGGAAAATTCTCTTCCAACAAATCTTTGACAATTTTCTCTGTGGTTTTATTTATGTCTTTCTATTCTGAAAGTTAGATTACATGTAGCTTATTCTTTTTGATGGTATTACACTTGAACCTTAAGCTTTCTTCATTTTGTTTCAATCCTTTTTTCTGATTGATCCCTTTCCAAAGAAGTATTCAGGTATTTGTCTTCAATCGCATTAATTCTGTCTTTCATTGATTCAATTCTACTCCTTTGCCCATTCAACGTGTTTGACAATTTCAATGTATTTTTGAAAATTTAATATTAATCTTCTGGATTTCTGTCAGTAGATTTTGTATCATTTCTAGTTTTTCATTTATTTTATCATTTTGTTCTTTATTGTCTTTTGAAATTGTTCTAGGTTTTCCTCAATATTGTCAGTGTTTTCCTTGATCTGTCTCTCAAATCATTGAAGGTATCTAAATATAATTCTTTTGAATTCTTTATCAGGGAGTTCCAATGCTGCATTTTTCTCAGGGATGTGTTTTGGATCTGTATCCTGGTCCCTTGTTTCTTCTTCTTTCTCTTGCATCTTTATGTGGACTGTGATATTCTGCTGTCTCTGAGGCCTTGTGACATTATTGTGTTTATATTTAATTGGTGATTGTATGTTGGAGTCACTTGCCCACAATTTTTGTTTTATTTGTATATTATCTTTATGTCAACAGAATGCTGTGCTGTGCTCCTCTATTTGCTAATTGGCAGCTGCAAAAACAACAAGGAGGCCACATGTTCTGACCTCCTCTAATCTCACAAGAGGAAGGCAGAATTACCATCAATAGCCCAAGGCCTATTACTGCAAGGCCAGACATGCTGCCTCCCTCCAGCCCTTTCACCAACCATTCCTCCCAAAGCACCCACCACCTCTCTCCTGGGTTTGATAATTTGCTGCAGTGGCCACACAGAGCTCACAGAGTATGGGGTTTATTAGGAAAGCACCA
>NW_006921791.1:5284090-5296717 GCF_000298275.1 Orycteropus afer afer | reverse complement strand
CAATCATAACATCAGAACTCTAAGCACTTGAGAGAGAGTGGGCACCTCCCAGAACATTGTTTTGTGCCACTCCCAACAGAAATACTCCAGGTGGACAACTTCAGCAATCAGGAGCTCCTCAGTTGCCCATAGAAAATCCCACCTTGGAGTTTACAAAGACGTATGGATAGAAAAGCCACACTAAGTAATTTACTACACCACAGCAGCACTTAGACACTCACCACCTGTTTCCTTTCCCATTGTCAGGCTCCTATATGTCCCTGCCATCCTTGGCAAATGGAACCTATTCTTAGGTTCTTGGAATTGTTTTTGTTCAGGTTTTTCCACTAGTTGGTGAGTAATCCATTTCTGCATCCTTCCTTTCAAAGCTCAGGGCTCCAGGATTATCTTCTGTATCTCTGTCAATTGGGTCTGTGTAGCTTGTCTGTCTATTCCACCATTTTACTAGAAGTCGTCCATTCCTTATCATCTTGCATCAAAAGAATCATGTCTATTAATTTCAACAATTTTTCCCCTTCCAAAATACAAAAGTGGTTGTGCATCACCCTTGGCACACGAAATCTTAGATAATTCAGCAACAAGTAAATGGTACCTGAGTTGCAATAATATTTTCCACTGCTTTGAAAACTAATTTTTACTCTTAATACAAAGTCAGAGATATGTCCAGGTGTTAGAAATTACATGTACTTTCCAGCCACTCGACACTGTGAAAGAACTTTCTGAGACTAACACATAATTAACAGAGGTCAATGCATTTTCAGTTTTAATTCACATGCAAGCTTGATAGTGGACCATTTTAAGTACTGTATGTACCTGCTTCCTATTTTAGTCTCAATTTCTGCATTTTCACTTGAATGTTAATCTGTAATCCAGAAAATACTCTCAGTTTCTGATATCTAGTAGTATTTTTCATGAATAAATTTCTTAGCTCTTGACATATTTCTAGGTCAGCTAAAGAGAATCTTTAAGTTGCTTCAGTATACTGATGGATTTTGTGGGGCCCAAAAAAGTAGGTACACCATTTAATTTTCCTTAACTCAAGGAGTGTTTTAATATAAAAATAAAATTTCCACATGAGAAGATGTGAGTTTATATATCACTCTTTATGGCCCACCCTTCCTTGATAGTGCTTGTGAGAAGGCCTGGGTAAGGAAAAATCTGATGACATCAAGCAAAATGGCATAGTCCTTCTTGTTCTTTTGAAACAGTGTTTGAATAGTGCACCCACCATTCTTTCTTGTCCACCCAGAATTTTTAGAGTTGATAACATGGTGGATTGTATTATGCCCTTCTTGTTCTGGAAAGATATTCTAAGCATGATTGCTTCTTGTGTGGTCTCCACTTTTGCCCCATTGACTTCATTTTATTAAAATTAAAAGTCAGCACAAAAACCACTCCTCTTTGAATCTCTCCTCTTGGAATGAGGTTCTTTCCTTGAATCCTAGAGATTGTTTGTCAGCTTCCTGAAGGGAAAACATAAGTCAGAAAGGATCAGCCTTAAGCCTTTCCCAACTACTGTCTCTGTGGGTCAAACTTCATACCACCCCATGATCCACAATCGACATATATCCAATGCCTGAAGGTGACTGACTCTTGGGGACAGAAGTTGATTATTTCTTTCTCCATTGTGGTTTCTGCTTTCACAACTCTTCTTCTTTTAAAACAAACAAACAAAAAAACAACCTCTTCCCACTCCCAACCTGCAGTTACCTCTTCTTTGTACCCTGTCATCCCATGCACTCCTGTCACCCAAGTTATTTCCCTGTGCAAACACTGCCTTTCTGTTCCTCCACAATTGATCACTCTAAGGAGTGTATCTACCTGATGTACATGTTCACCCCATATGCCTGTCTATTGTTTGGCTAGAAGCCACAGGAGCAGTTTCAGTTCCAGACCTGAAGGGTAACTAGGGCTCACAGTCTCAGGGGTCTCACCAGGTTCTATTATTGCTGGTCTGATAGAACATGATATATACTTTTTTTTTTTTTTTTTTTTTGAGTTTTGTTCCACATTGTTCTCCCCTCTATCCAGGATTTACTGTGCCAATCTCCCTTTGAGTGGTTGACAGTGATAGCTGGGCACCATCTAGTTTTTCTGGTTCCATGGTCACATACATTGAGGATCACATGGTCTACTAGTCCTTTGGAGTAATTATTTCCATGCATCTTTGGTTTACTTCATTCTTCTTGACTCTGGATGAGGAGACACCCATCATTGAACCTAGATGACTGCTTGCAAGCTGGTTTGGTTACCTAGTGACACTCTAACAGAAATACCACAAATGGATGTGCTTGAACAATTTCTCTTAGAAAGATAAACACAAGGTTGGTCCCCTGTAGCAGAGATTAAAGATGTCCCAAACTACCATGCCACTCTACCATTTCAGACATTAACTCTTCCTCTTCTCTCTCCTCTTAGCAATCTGTATTTCCCGGTAATGTCTCACAGAACTCACAGACATCTGAGGGATCATCTCATATAGTGGTAGTGGAAGCTGGGAGGTTGGCAGACTGGCAAGTCCCAGGTCTGTAAGTAAGTCTGGAAGATCCTCCCAATTCTCAATTCTCCTAAATCAGCAGATCAGATGACGACTGTTGTCTCAAACCCATGGGTGAGATGATGATGAGCCAAAATGCAGAACCGAAGCAAGAGAAATAGAGAACCTTCCCAGACGGTTCCTATATATACCCTCAAGGAAGTTAAAGGCGGTGATTTGAGTTACCTCCTCCAGCAAGGCAGGACTAAAGATATATCCCACCTGTTTTGGGTACTTTGTGGTGCTTCAACAGAAATATCCCAAGTAGATGATTTTAACAATGGAGCTGATTGCCAGTCATTATAGGGAATAACTACTACCAGCTGTCCAGCCAAGTTGACACAAAACCTTAACTACCACACCACCCTAAGCAGGGATGGATAATAGGATTTGCAATACATCACAAAATGGAGGACAATGGCTAAAATGGCCACATCAAACAATTCACTGCAGGATGACTTTAACAAATAGGAGCTTATTCTCTTACAGTTTGGAGGCTTTAAGTCCAAGTTCAAAGTGCCAGGCTCCAGGGGCTAGGTGAAAGCCTCCCAACCTTGGGTTTCAGCTCTATCTCTTGTTTCTGGCCCACTGAAGCTGGAGGCTTTTCTTCACTCAGACAGCTGCTGGCTGCTGAGGCTGACAAACCCAAGGTTGACAAGTAAAAAGGCACAGCTCCAATGTTACCAAATAGCACAGAAGAGCAGTATGGCAAGCTGCTGAATGAAGACTTGGCTACCCGGAAGGTTCAAGCATGTCAAAAAGCTGGAGACCTTCCTCAAAGCTGTTTATTATATACTGGAAGCAGACCACCTTGCTAAAGCAGCCACTCAGCTGCTCCAATAGATTCCACTATGGAATTGATTTCTAATCTCACAGTGGGGAATAACTACATCCAGCTGCCCAGCCACTCAATTAGGCCCAGCCAAGTTGAAAACAACCTTAACTACCACACAAACTTTTAAGACTCCAGTCACTACTAGCCAAAATAAGATGTAGAACAACATTTTTGTGTAGTATATTATACCAATTGAGCTTGATGTCCCTTGCAACCATGGTCCCCAGCCCACAGGTCCAACTATTCACTCCCTCAGGACAGTTGGCTGTGGCAAAGAAGCCACCACAACCTTGCCCTTTGTCAGCTCTACCATACAGCTGGGCATTCTTACAGTGCATACAAATATACATGTAGAAACATCATCTGCCAACCCTATACATGATCATGGGCACACTACTCCCTCCCTGGACACACCTAATAATTCAACCTGTCCACCTATCTATCCACCCATTTAAAGGCTTGTCATTACTGAAAATGCAGTACTGTACATGCAAAAGGGTTTATCTTTGTTATCTGTCTACAGCTCTTCTTTGAAGTGTACATTAATACACAAATGATGTGTTTCTTTTAAAAATGAAGCATTTACAAATATAGAAGTATATAAAATAATGTAATGACACTTAATATAACAATATAATTAATATTGCATTCAAGGAAAATCTAGCTGAAGGTACTTAAAAAGTGTTTGTAGCAGTATGTTGAGAGAGAACTTCCAGAAATGCAAGCTGGATTCAGAAGAGGATGTGGAATGAGGTATATCATCACTGATGTCAGATGGATCTTGGCTGAAAACAAAGAATACCAGAAAGATGTTTGCTTGTGTTTTATTGACTATGAAAAAGCATTCAATTGTGTGGATCATAACAAATTGTGGATAACATTGAGAAGAATGGGAATTCCAGAACACTTAGTTGTTCAAACAGAACAAGGGGACACTGCATGGTTTAAAATCAAGAAGAGAGTGCATCAGGGTTGTATTCTATCACCATATTTATTCAATTTCTATGCTGAGCAAATAATATGAGAAGCTGGACTATATGAAGAAGAACATGATATCAGGATTGGAGGAAGAATCATTCACAACTTGTGATATGCTGATGATGCAACATTGCTTGCTTGGAGTGTGGATGACTTGAAGAACTTACTACAGTCTGTAGTGTGGACTACACCTCAATATAAAGAAAACAAAAATTCTCACAACTGGACCAATAAGCAGCATCATGATAAATAGAAAATATTGAAATTGTAAAAGACTTCATATTACTTAGTTCTACAATCAATACCAATGGAAGCAGCGGTCAAGATACCAGATGATGTATTGCACTGGGCAAATTAGCTGCAAAGGACCTCTTTCAAGTGCTGAAGAGCAAAGATGTCTCCTTGAAGACTAAGATGCACCTAACCCAAGCCATGGTATTTTCAATTGCCTCACGTGCATGTGAGAGCTGGACAATGAATAAGGAAGATTGAAGAAGAATTGATGCTTTTGAGTTGTTCTGTTGGTGAAGAATGCCAAAAGCACCATGGACTGCTAAAAGAACTAAGAAATCTGTCCTGGAGGAAGTGCAGCCAGAATGCTCCTTAGAAGTAAGAATGGCCACTTTGTCTCACCTACTTTGGTCATGTTGTAAGAAGAGACCATTCCTTGAAGAAGGATATCATGTTTGGTAAAGTAGAGGGTCAATGAAAGAGGGGAAGGCCCTCAATAAGATGGATTGACACAGTGGCTGCAACAATGGGCTCAGGTACAGCCAGGATCATGGAGCTGGCACAGGACTAGGCAGTATTTCCTTCTGCTGTACATAGGTTTGGTATGAGTCAGAGAAAACTGGATGGCACCTAACAACAACAACAAAATTTACACTTAGGTGTCCACCATTGAGAATAAGTCAATGCTAATATTTTGACATATTTTTTTGTGTCTGTATTTTAAATGAAAATAAACAAATTAAAAATAAAACTATAGCCATGTTCTCCCTCTCTTTTCCCCTACTTTTCCAGATGTATCCGGCATCTTGTAACGACACATCTGCTAACTATTTCCTTGAAATATCTGGAATCTATTTCTCCCCCTCATCTTTCCTTTAAATCCAATCGATAGCCTTAATCCTCCTCCAGATTCATCTCTCTACTGCCCAACCTTCAGTTGGAAGAAATCTTTGGTCATTGCTTCAACTCTTTTGGTCTATTTATTTATTTATTTAACTTTTTAAAATTGTGATTTGGGTGAAAGTTTATAGAGAAGATTGGCTTTCCATTCATACACATTTTGTTTCATCTCACTGATTGGAAACCCAGAATGTAACATCACACATCCCACTTTTCCCCTGTATTTCCTAGTTCTATTCTTTCTTTCCTCTCCCTTCTTGCCTTCTTAACTTTGTCTTTGGGAAAATGATGCCATTTTGATCTTGAATGGTTAGTTGTTCTAAGAAGTGAATACCTTCTTGTCAGTATTCACCTTATAGAGCTGTCACTCCTCAGAAGGAAGATTGGGCAATCTACTTCCATAGAGATACTACCTCCATAAGCCAAGGAGGGGTCACTTTGAATCAGATTTGACTTGAATTCAATGAAGCTTTTCTTTTTTTTTTTTTATTGTTTGGCTGAAAGATGTGTCATGAGGGTGAGTTCAGTTCCAGGCTTAAACGGTCACTAAATGCCATTAGACTCTCAGGGATATGACCAGTCTCTATCTTACTAGTGAACCTGTTTTTTTTTTTTTTTCTTCTTCTCATGATTTTGGATTTTGTTCCACATTTTTTCGCCCAGTATATCCAGAACCTTCTAATATGATCAGTCTCTTTCAGAGGAGTCAGTAGTGGTAGCTGGGCACCATCTAGTTCTTCTGGTCTCAGGGTCATGAAGGCTGAAGTTTACATGACCCATTAGTCCTTTGAACTATTTATTTTGGTCACTTAAATGAAGAAAAGTAGGTACAAGGATAGTCTCATTTATGTAATTACAATACCCATTTACTAAGGGTAGTCATCAAAATATAAAACATTATTTTAAGTTAAATATCTTTGGACCCTAGCTCAAGAATCAGCTTCTCCATTTATCTACCTAAATTAAGTATTAGTTTACTGTGACTGCTGCAACAAAATACTACAAACAACACAACAGAAATTTATTTTCTTGCAGTTTTGTAAGCCTGAAATCCAAAATCAGTGCCACTAGCCAAAATCAAGGTGTTGGCAGTGTCGTGCACCCTCAGAAGTTTTCAGGAGAGAATCTGTTCTTGCATCTTCCAGCTGCTGGTGACTGATAGCATGCCTTAGCTTGTGTCTACATCATTCCAGTCTTTAAGGACAGCATCTTCAAGTCTTTATCTGCTCTGTCTTTGTATCACCTCTGCCTCTCTGTGTGTGGCCAATCTCCCTTGTCTCTTGCTTGTACAGACACATTGTTGATTGCATTTAGGAACCACCCGAATAATCTAGGATAATCTCCCCTTCTCAAGAATCCTTAATTTAGTAATTTCTGCAAAGACCATTTCCTCACATAAAGCAATATTTGCAGGTCCCAGAGATTAGACTCTGATAACTTTTAGGGTCATTTTCAGCCTTCTACACTAAATCACCCCAAGG
The DNA here is from genome assembly GCF_000298275.1 of Orycteropus afer afer. Classification (NCBI taxonomy): domain Eukaryota; kingdom Metazoa; phylum Chordata; class Mammalia; order Tubulidentata; family Orycteropodidae; genus Orycteropus; species Orycteropus afer. The sequence continues at coordinate 5,289,756 of NW_006921791.1, read as the reverse complement.
AGGGGTCGCTATGAGTCGGGTTTGACTCGACGGCACATAACAACAACAACAACAACACTAAATCACAGTCTTGTCTGCCTCTGGCTCCTCTGAAGTTGGGATTGGTGTGTGGGATAGAGAGGGGAGAAGAAGAGATAGGAAAAGTATTCATCAGATGTAATTCTGCTTTGATGCCTTCAGAGTCTGGCTGATCACTTTGTTGATTTTTTTTTCTTTCATAGTTTCTTGATTCCTTGGCTTTGGCCCACTGGGAACATGTAGTGGGGTGATGGAGGCAGGGCAGCATAACCTTTGAAAGATCTTGATCATGGGAAAGTTAGGTAACTCTATCCTTCATTTTTCTCATTTTTAAAACAGAGATAATAATATTAGTGCACATTATAGGGTTGTTGTGATGATTAAATGTAAGGATTTTAATACAAATAAAATATTTGATAGAATGCCTGGGAATACAGAACCTACTGAGTATTGGCCATTATTATTTTCACTCAGTTGCAGCTTCTTTGTCAGGGTAAAGCCTCTCTTTCCCAGGCCACTGAAGATCTTCCCTGTATCTAACACTACACTTGCAATCTGTGGTGAAACAGCCTCTTCCCAATAAGAAGTCTACTTAGAAGTCTACCTTAATAATCACTATGACATATATTTTACATACAAAATACCTATATGACTTATACATAGAGTTTAGAGCAAACTATTTCCACCAACAATTTAAGAAACAGAACATTACTTGTACTTTTGAAGTGTTCTGTATATCCTGCTTCCCTTGCTCTCAAAAATAGAGGAAAAAGAAGAGAAATTTTATTTCTCAATTTTATATTAAAAAAAATATTTTTCTTGAAAGGGAAAAAAAATTTCAAACTTTCTCCCATTTAATTTTGCTTAGTTTTATCTATTAATAAAATAGATAATACTGACTATATTCTCTATTGACTTGCTTTTTTTTTTTACTTAACATGTTGTTGTTGTGTTTCATGCATGTTGTTGAGTATTTTTGCACTTTATTATTAATATTAGAGTTGTCATTGTTGATCACTATCCTACTGTATGAGTACACTATGATTTATTTTATCATTCAGGGTCATGCCATTATTTTGCTGTTGCAAAGACTGTTGCTCTGAACATTCTTATACATGTCTTCTGGTGCTAATGAGCTAGAGTTTTTCTACGGTAGATATCTGAGCGTGGCATGGCCAGCTGGTGGTGAAAATGAAAGCTGACCCTATGTTAGTAATGCCAAATTGTCTTTTCCAAAGTGTTGTGTTGATTAATACTTCACCAGCAGTATAGAAGAACTGATTGTTTCACAATCAATTGTGGAAGAGTGTATTATCGTTTCCTAGTACTTATCTCCTTCTCTCTAGCAGGAATACAGGCCCTTATCTTTTATCATTTTGCAGGGCTTCATTGTTGGTGGAGTCTATTTCCCCACTTTTTTTTTTTTTTTTTTCAGGTGTTGTCATGTGACTTGATTGGGCCAATAGAATGTGGGCATAAGTACCAGTTCAGAACTGTACCAGGTCTGAGCTTTGTTTTGTGATTGTTAGGTGCTGTCTAGTCAATCTTTACTCATAGTGACCCTACATACTCAAAATAAAACAATGCCTGGTCCTGAGCCATCCTCACAATCATTGCTGTGCTTGAACCCATTGTAGCAGCCACTCTGTCCATCCATTTCACTGAGGATCTTCTTTTTGCTGACTCTTCACTTTATCTTGCATGATATCCTTCTCTGGGGACTGATCCCTTCAAACAATATGACAAAAGTATGAGAGATGAAACTTGCCATTGTCACTTCTAAAGAAGTGGCTGTATTTCCACCAAGACAGATGTGTTTGTTCTTCTAGCAGTCTATGGTACGTCGATATTTTTTGCCAATACCACAATTCAAAAGCATCAATTATTCTGTGGTCATTCTTATTTACTGTCCAGCTCCCACATTAATATGAAGCTATTGAAAATACTGTGGCTTGGTCAGGTGCATTTTAGTCTTCAAAGTGACATTTTTGCTCTTAAAGACTTTAAAGATGTCTTTTGTAGCAGATTTGACCAATGTAATACGTTATTTGATAACTTCACTGCTGATTCCATGGATGTTGATTGTAGTTCCGAGTAAAATGAAATCCATGATAATATCAATCTTTTCTCTATTTATAAAGATGTTGCTGCTTGGTCCAATTGTGAGGATTTTTGTCTCTTTGTGTTGAGATGTAATCCATACTGAAGGCTGTAGCCATCGATCTTTGTCAATAAGTGCTTCAAACCTTCTTCATTTTCAGCATGCAAAGAGGTTATGTCATCTGCATATTGCAGGCTGTTCATGAGTCTTCCTCTGATCCCTGTGCCACAATCTTCTTCATATAATCCAGCATCTCTGATTATTTGCTCAGGTAACAGATTGAATAAGTATGGTGAAAGGATATAACACTGACACACACCTATCTTGATTTTAAACCATAATTTGTTATGATGCACACAGTTGGTATTTTTTTTTTTTCCTTTCAGCCAAGATCCATGAGACATCAGCAGTGATATCCCTCATTCCATGTCTTCTGAATCTAGCTTGAATTTCTGGTAGTTCCCTCTCAATGTATAGCTTGCAATCATTTTTGAATTATCTTCAAAATTTTACTTACATGTGATATGAATGATGTTGTTCAATAATTTCTGCTTTCTTTTGGATTACTTTTTGCTGCATTCAGCAAAACCACACAGGTCATGAAATGAAGCGACACGAAAGGATTAATGGTTTTCTTTTTTTATTTAAAAGGAATGGGGGCCAGGCGGATGCCCTACATGTTCTGTGAGAGCGATCCCTGATGCCTTTGTTCTACTTTATTTTTATGTTTGTACATGATTACATCATTAATCTTGGAATCCATACAATCAGCTTATTCTCTACAGAGTTAAACTTTTACTCCTCTATGGGCTCAAGAACAACAAGTGGCCATTAAAAAAATCACAGAAGTCTCCTCAGGAATAAGGAATGTAAAATAATAAATGTTTACTAGGGCACAGTGACCCAAAGTATGAAACATTCCAATAAGATAAAAATATGGACTACTGGAATAAGATCTAAGTTTAATACTTTGATGTTTTGTCAATTAAGCATTTAACAGTGAGAGAGAACTTACCATCCATTAAAGCAAACATTCTACCATAAGAGAGGCCTTGTCATCTCTTAACTGTAATTAGAACATGTGCTTTGCAATCATGTTCTTTTGGGGGTCTTCTTCTTGGTCCCCAACAACCTTTCTTTGGAATATGCACAAATATGGGTGTCTTTCAGGTGGTTGGCCAAGTAGCTGTCTTAAACATTTCTTGACATAAATAAGTGAGTGTCTCTACTGCTCTATCCATGTGTTGAAAATCTCAATGGGTATTCCATCAATTCCTAGAGCCTTGTTTTTTGACAATTCCTTTAGTGCTGCTAGGATGTCTTCCTTCAATACCATTGGTTCTTGATCACATGCTACCTCCTGAAATAGTTGAACATCAACCACTTCCTTTTGATACAGTGACTCTGTGTATTCCTTCCATCTTCTTTTGATGCTTCCTGCATCGTTCAATATTTTGCCCATAGAATCCCTCCATATAGCAACTTGAGGTTTGAACTTTCCTTCAGTTCTTTCTGCTTAAGAAATGCTGAGTGTGTTCTCCCTTTTTGGTTTTTTTAATCCAGGTCTTTGAACATTTCTTTATAGTACTTTACTGTGTCCTCTCCAGTTGCCCTTTGACATCTTCTGTTCAGATCTTTTACTTCATCACTTCTTCCATTCACTTTAGCTACTCTCCTTCAGTAACAAGTTTTGGAGTCTCTTCTGACATCCATTTTGGTCTTCTCTTCCTTTTTTTTCTTTCCCTTCATTTTTATTGTGATTTGCATGAAAGTTTACAGAGCAAAATCATTTTTCATACAGTAGTTCATACACATTTTGTTTCATGACATTGACTGCAATTTCCCACAATGAGCAGCTCTCTTCCCACTTCCTCTACATAGTTAACTCTTCCCTGTGTCCTTTCCTACCATACAGTCCTACCCCTGAGCTATCTCTCTGTGCAAACACTGCCCTTCTGTTCTTCCACGATTGATGACTGATCGCTTCAAGGAGTATATCTACCTGATGTAAATGTTCACCCCATATGCCTGTCTATTGTTTGGCTGGAAGCCACAGAAGGAGTTCAGTTGAGACCTGAAGGTTAACTAGGGGCCACAGTCTATGAGTCTCACCAGGCTCTATCTGATCAGCAAAACTAGTCTCTCTCTCTCCTTTTAATGATTTTGAGTTTTGTTCCACATTTTTCTCCCACTCTATCCAGTATCTCCAGCACCAATCCCCCTTTGAGTGGTTGACAGTGGTAGCTGGGCACCATCTAGTTTGGGTCTCATGGTCATATAGGCTGAGGATCGCATGGTCTACTAGTCTCTTGAACTATTTTTTTTTTCCATCTGTCTTTAGTTTTCTTTGTCTGTTCTGGATGAGCAGAGACCCATCATTGCACCTAGGTGGATGTTTGCTAGCTTTTAAGACCCCGGTCTACTCACCAAAGTAGGCTGTAGAACAATGTTTTTGTGTAGTATGTTATATCAATTGAGCTTGATGTTCCCTGAGACTGTGCTCCCATGCCCACAGGTCCAACTACTCACTTCCTCCAGGTAGCTGGCTGTGGCCAAGAAGCCACCACAACTTTGTCCCTTGTTAGCTCTATTGTACAACCAGACATTCCTATAGCACACACAAATACACATGTAGAAACATCATTTGCCTACCCTATACATGGTCATAGGCACATCCCCATCCCCTCCCTGCCTAGACATACCTGATCATTCAGCCTGTCTACCCATCTATCCACCCATAGATCAATGCTTACCATCACTGACTATGCAGTACTATACATGCAAAAGGGTACATCTGTTTTGTCTATACCTTCCATGTACTTCTCTATGTCTTCCTCTTCCTAAATGCCACTGTGTTGATCACTCTCTTTTGGTATATTGTTTATATTGTCTTTACCAAGCCTCAAACCAATACTCTTATGTCTCTTTAATGATGTTTTGCTTTCTTTATGTATAATGTTCTTGATGTCATCCAAAAATTTGTCTGGTCTTCAGTCACTGGTGTTTAATATATTAAATCTACTTTTCAGATGATCTTTAAATTCAGGTGGAATATGTTCAAGGTCATATTTTGGCTCTTGTGGACTTATTTTAATTTTCTTCAGCTTCTACTTAAATTTGCAAATGAGTAATTGGTGCTCTGATCTACAATCACCCTCTGGCCTTTTTCAACTAATGATATTGAGCTCTTTATCATCTCTTTCCACAAATGTAGTCAGTTTGATTCTTGCACATTCCATCTGGCAGGGTCCATGTGTGTAGTTGCTGTTTATGTTGTTTAAGAAAGGTATTTGCAATAAAAAAGTCATTCATCATGCAAAAATTTATCATGTGATCTCCGGCATCATTTCTATTACCAAAGCCAGATTTCCAACTACCTATGCCTCTTCTTTGTTTCCAACTTTTGCATTCCAGTCACCAATAATTATCAATACATCTTGATTGTATGTTTGGTCAACTTCAGACAGCAGAATTTGGTAAAAATCTTCAGTTTCTTCATCTTTGGCTTTAATGGTTGGTGTATAAATTTGAATAATACTTGTATAAA
>NW_006921791.1:5280288-5283635 GCF_000298275.1 Orycteropus afer afer | reverse complement strand
TTTTGAGACATGCTACGTCAGCAAATGCAGGTCCAGAAAGCTTTACTTCATCCATGTCTTTCTCACTGCTGTCAAGTCAGATCCGACTCATAGCGACCCCTCTTTGGGTTTCCAAGACAGTAGTATCACTCCCAATCTTCCTTCCGAGGAGTGGCTGGTGAGTTTGAACCACCATTCTTCTGGTTAGCAATCAAATGCCTTAGGCACCATGTTACCAGAGCTCCTTCTATGTCATTGTTGTTGTTTGCCGTTGAGTCGGACCCGACTCATAGCGTCCATGTCATTTGGAGATATTAAATGTTCTTCCCCTTGTCCCAGTCCTTTCCCCTTGGCCAAGATGACAGCTTATCAAACATCCAGTCTCTCCTTCAGCCTGGTTCTCATAATGAGAAGGCACATGGAGTAAAGATGTAGCAGCCAATTCATAGCCAGAAACATATGAAATAAACAATACATAAATGAGATTTTGTGCTTATTTATTATAGCAGAAATGCTATCACATTGTTCTTAGTGCTGGATATTGTAAGACTGTCATTTTAACATATCACATTGTAGTTTTAATATGTTTTCCCAAACCACTAATGGAGTTGAGGGTGTTTTTTTTTTTTTTTTCTTTTCATTTTTTCTGGCCACTCATGCTACTCTTCTGTTAAATGCCTATTTATGTCTTTTCCTCACTTTTTTATTTTGTTATTTCTATGTATCTTTGTGCTTTTTAGGAATTCTGTATAAAATCTAGATACTAAGCTTTAGTTGTATATGCGTGTCACAAATCTTTCTCCCATTTTATCCATTGTTCATTTTCTTTATAATGTCTTATGTTGAATAGAAATTCTTAATTGTAGTGTAGTAACATTTATCAATGTTTTCTTTGTTATTTGTGCTTTTCATAGCTCTTAATAAGAAATCTTTTCTTACCCTAAGGCCATAATGAAACTCTTACGTTTTTATATAAAAAGTGTACAGTTTTGCTTTTCAGTTACAGGTTTTTAATCCATTTAAAATTTATTTTCTTATAAGGTATAAAGTAAAGATCAAATTATCTTTTTTTCAATATATAGGTAATTATCTCAGCACTATTTATTGAATTGCCCACTATTTCTCTTTTTATTATTAGTGGCATTTCTGTTGTTTAGCAAACCCTTCTATATATAGCATCCATTTTATAGTTTCTCTATTCTGTGCCATGGACCTATTGGTCAGTTTTAAAGGCTAAATTTATCATATATTTTGCTGACAGAGTGATTTCTCCCTCCTCACTTTTCTACTCCCTTTCTTTTAGTTCATTTTATATCTTCAGAATATTCCTGGCCATTTTGTCTCCTTAACCCTCATGTGAATTTTAGAATCATCTTTCAAATTCTATGAAAGATTCAGTAGGATTTTAAAAGGAATGCAAAGAATTTATATATAAATTCAGAAATTCTTGGTATCTCTATGATTTTCTTTTTAAGCATGCACTGCACACACACGTATACACACATGTATCTTCCTTTTGTGCCTTTCAAAAAGGCAGTATAGCTTTCTCCATAATAGCCTTGAAATTTTTGCTACTTTTCTTATTAGGTTTCTAATTTTGTTTCTATTAAAAAGGTATATTTCTCTCCCTACTTTTTATTTTAAGATGTTTAAAACCTATAAGCAAGTTAGTAGAAAATATCTCAATGAATACTCATATGTCCTTTACCTAGATTCATTAGCTGTTAACATCTTTTCGTGTTTGCTTTATCTCTTTTCTTATATATGTGTGTGTGTGTGTTTTTTGTGTATCTTGTGATTTTTCCTTTTATCTTGTGCGAGAAAAAAAAATTCTCCTACAAAAACACGATGTAATTATTGCACTAAAGAAACTTAATATTTAAATTGTACTGTTATTATCCCATATACAATCCACGATCAAATTTTGCCAATTGACTCAATAATTTTTTTAATAGTCCCCATTTATTTGATTTAGGATCCAATGAAGGTTTACACATTGTGCTGAGCTGTCATGTTACCTTAATCTTTTTTAATTTCCCTGTACCCAAGATAAAGAAAAAAAAAATCAATGATGTGTATATATTTTAAGTTCAAGCAGATTGCTCTGCAGACTTTTCTCAGTTTGTAATTGTCTAATTGTTTCCTCAATATTAGATTCAAGTCAAGACTTTTTGTCAGTATACTACATAGATGACATGTGCTCTTCCCATTGAATCACCTTGGGAGACACATGACATCAACACATCATTGGTGATGTTAAGCTTGAGCATGGGGTTAAAGCTCCATTTGCCAGATTTCTCAATTATAAAGGTATCTTTTCCAATTCATAATTAATAAGGATCTATGAGGTAATTCTTTAGTATTGCGAATATACTATTCCCCATATTCATTCACCCAAAGATTTTAGCACATGTTGTTGAATATTTTTTGAATTATTACTATGCTGGAGGCAAAATGGTGATTTTTCTATTTTTATCATTTCTTTCTAATTCATCAGTTGCCATTTTTCTATTATGAAGACATTTCTCTCTCCTCTTTCCTGAAATAATTTTATTGTCTGAATAGACTCACAAATTCTTCTTTTTAAAATCAAAGAATTATAATCCATTATAATTATAATCTTTCATTATTCATTTTGATGTTCAAATTATTCCAAATTCAGTGAGTGGGATCTTCTTCAAACTGAATTCCGAATCTTTTTTACGTGTTCCAATCAATTTTTGAACATTAAGTGACATCTTTTTAAAATTGCATTTTTGTAATTGTTTACAGCTTGTGTAACTAATTTTGCTATATTGTCCTTGTAACCAGCAACCTCGTTGAACTCCTCTATTAGTTCTAACATGATGTCTGACAATTATTTTGATTTTCCATGTTTATAATCGTATTGTTTGTGATAATAACAGTTTAATTTCATTATGTCCAAGTTATAGTTCTTATTTTTTCTCTTTTTGAGCTGGCTAGAAGCTCTTATATAAACCTAGGCTTTTATAAGAAAAAAAAATGCAGGCACTGTATCTTCCTCCTAGTATTGAATTTAATATTAAATATGATGTTTGTTCAGGATTATTACTTGCTATCTCTGGTAGCATAGTGCCTAAGGCACTTGACTACTAATCAGAAGGCTGGCAGTTCAAACCCACCAGCTACTCCTTGGAAGAAAGGTTAGGCAATCTACTTCCATAGTGATACTGCCTTGGAAACCCAAGGAGGGGTCATTATGAGTAGGGTCTGACTTGATGGCACATAACGACAACAACATCCTTTTTCCTATTAAAGAAAGTTTCTTTTTAAAAAGTACTAATGAGTTTTGATTTTTATCAGCTTACTTTGCTTGTAGGAGTTCTGGTAGCATGGTGCCTAAGGCA
>NW_006921791.1:5247565-5253412 GCF_000298275.1 Orycteropus afer afer | reverse complement strand
TCAGAATTGTGGTCCAGTCAAGTTGACACACAACTCCAACTCTCACAGACACTGAATGGACAAATGAGTAGAATAAAATCAATGGAAGACAGAATTAATGAGATTGATGACAAATACCTCAATACTACTTTGTTAAGGGATCAATCAGAAAAGACATCAAAACAAAATGAAGAAAGCCTCAGATTCATGTGGGAGCTCTGGTAGCATAGTGCCTAAGGCACTTGACTGCTAACCAGGATGCTGCAGTTCAAACCCACCAGCCACTCTTCAGAAGGAAGGTTGGGCAATCTACTTCCATAGTGATACTGTCTCAGAAACTCAAGGAGGGGTCTCTATGAGTCGGGTCCAACTTGACGGCACATAAGAACAGCAACACTACAAGAGTCATGTGGGATACCATCAAGAGGAATGACCTATTTGTAATCAGACTTCCAGAACAGGAAGAGACAAATAAAACTACAGAGAAAATTGTCAAAGATTTGTTGGAAGAGAATTTCCCTAACATGATGAAAGACAAGAATATATCCATTCAAGAAGTTCAATGAACCCCAAATATGATAGATCCCAAAAGAAAATCACCAAGACATATCATCATCAAACTCACCAAAACCAAAGACAAAGAAAGTAGCATGGGAAAAATGAAGTTACCAACAGAGGGCAACCAATAAGACTAAGTTCTGATTTCTTGGCAAAAACTATGCAGGTGAGAAGGCAATGGGATGATATATATAAAACCCAGAAAGAAAAAAAAAAAAATATCCAACCAAGAATTATATACCAAGCAAAATCTTCCCTCACATATTAGGACACTTCTAGATAAGCAGAAATTAAGGGAATTGTTAAAACCAGACCAACCTTACAAGAGATTCTAAAAGGAGTCCTTCAGACAGAGAACCAACAACAGTAATCAAGAACCAATGATTAACACACATAATGACATAACCAAGAAACCAACACGATTATAGAAGTATCCACAGTAAAATAAGCTTACACAACTATAAACAGGGAACTCAAGACATCATTTGGTAAATAAGGACAACTACAAACCAAGAAGAAGGAAAAAATAGTGTAGTTACAGAACCTCTAAATGGTAAGGAAGTCATGATTATTGTGAGATAGAAAAGACCATTTTAAACATGGGAAGAAAATAATAAATCACAGTAAACCTCAATTGAAAACAATCAACCTTTGTATATAAAAAAGAGGACAAGCACAAATATTTAGCAAAAACTAAAACAATTATGATAAATGGAGAAAAGATTAAAGTTGTCAAAGATTTCGTATTACTTGGCTCTACAATCAACACCAAAGGAAGCAGCAGTCAAGACGTCAGACGACATATTGCTTTGGGCAAATCTTCTATAAAGGACCTCTTTCAAGTGATGAAGAGCAAAGATATCTCCTTGAAGACTAAGGTGTGCCTAATCCAAGCCATGGTATTTTCAATCATTTCATATGCATGTGAGAGCTGGACAATGAATAAGGAACACCAAAGAAAAGTTAATGCTTTTGAGTTGTGGTGTTGGTGAAGAATACTGAAAGTATCATGGACTGCTAAAAGAACTAACAAATCTGTCCTAGAAGAAGTGCAGCCAGAATGCTCCTTTGAAGCAAGAATGGACAGACTTCATCTCACCTACTTAGGTCATTGTGGTGGTTAAGTTTGTGTGTCAAGTTGGCTAGGCCTGGTTGAGTGGTTGGGCAGCTGGATGTAGTATTCCTTATGATGAGACTAGTAATCAACTCCATGGTGGAATCTACTGTGAGCAGCTGAGTATGCAGCTTTTGGGTATGTGGTCTTCTTCCCATATATAAGAAACTGCTTTGGAAATGGTCTCTAGCTTATGGCATGTTTGAGCCCTGCATGTAGCTGAGTCATTGGTCTGTAGCCTGCCGTGCTCTGCTGATCCTGGAACTTTCAATGGACTTGAATTAATGGGCTGTTGTATGATTTGTAACATTGGGACTGTGCCTTTTTACTTGTCAGCCTTTGGCTAGTCAGACTCATCAACCAGCAGTTGTCTGAGTAAAGAAAAGCCTTTAGCTCCAGTGGGCCGAAGCAGGAAGCAGAGCTGAAGCCCAAGGCTGAGGGGCTTTCACCCAGCCCCTTAGAGCCTGGAACTGTGAACTAGGACTTAAAGCCTCCAAAGTGTAAGAATAAACTCCTGTTCATTAAAACCATCTCATTTGTGGTATATTTTTGTCAGAGTGGCACTAGGCAACCAAAACAGTCATGTTGTCAGAAGAGACCTTTCTCTGGAGAAGGATATCCTACTTGGTAAAGTGGAAGGTCAATGAAAAAGGGGAAGGTCTTCAGCAAGGTGGATTGACACAGTGGCTGCAACAATGGGCTCAGGTATAGCAAGGATTGTGAGGCTGGCACACGACCAGGCAGTGTTTCATTATGCTGTACATTGATTGGGTCTCTATGAGTCTGAGATGACTCGATGACAGCTAACAACAACAACAAAACAATAGCAATGAAGGAGATGTTAACAGGATTCAAAAACAAAATGAGCTCAGGAAAGAAAATTAGAGGGAACAAAGAAATCAGCAACACCACAAGAAAACACATAACAAAATGCCATTAATAAATTCATACTTGTTGATAATTGCACTGAATGTCAATGGATTAAATGCACCACTCAAGAGATGGAGAGCTACAGACTGGGGGTGGGGTCATGACCCATCAATATACTATGTATAAGAGTCTCAGTTGAGACACAAAGACAAAAACAAAAATCAAAGGTTGGAAAATGATATACCAAGTAAACAGCAACCAAAAGAGAGCAGGAGCAGCAATATTAATTTCTGATAAAATAGCCTTTATGACAAAAACAACCATAAGAGACAATGAAGGATGTTATGTAATGATTAAAGGATCATTTGAACAAGAGGACATCACCATAATAAGTATCTATGCACTCAAATGAAAGAGCTCCAAAATACATAAAGCAGACTTAACAGAATTGAAAAGACAAACAAATGATGTCACAGTAATAGGAGAATGTAGTACACTACTTTCAATAAAAGATACAACACCTGGAAGGAAACTGAAAAAAGATGCAGAATAACTAAACAATATGATAAAAAATCTTCCCCTTATAGATATCTACAGAGCACTTCACCCAACAACAGCAAAATATTCATTCTTTCCCAGCACACATGGAACATTCTCCAGGATAGGACACATATTAGGCCACAAGGCAATCCTTAGTAAATTTAAAAACACTGAAATACTTCAAAACATCTTCTCTAATCACAATACTATAAAATTAGAAATCAACACTAAGAAGACCAACAGAAGAAAAGCAAACATATGGAAACTGAATAACACCAACCTCAAAAATGATTGGGTAATAGAAGAAATAAAAGATGAAATTAAAAAATTCCTTGAATGAAATGAGAATGAAAATAAAATATCCCAAACTCTTTGGGACACATCAAAAATAGTGACCAGAGGACAATTTATAGCAACAGATGCACACAACAAAAAAAGAAAAAAGAGCAAAAATCAACACCTTAATCCAACATCTCCAACAACTAGATAAAAAGCAACAAAAAACCAAAAAGCAACAACAACAACAAAACAACCTCTACAGTCACCAGAAAAAAGAAATAATAAATATTTGAGCAGAAGTGGGTAATCTACTTCTGTAGTGATACCGCCTCGGAAACCCAAGGAGGGTTTGCTATTAGTTGGGTCCAACTCTGGCAGTGTTTTTTTTTTTTTTTTTTTTTTTTTGGTATGAAACAATGTACTTCAAAAAATCTGAAAGCCTAGAAGAAATGGATCGATTTTGAGAAAAATGTTACTTACTTAAACTAACACAGACTGAGGCAGAAAATGTAAACAGACCCATAACAAAAGAAGAAATTGAACAGGTCATAAAAAAATTACTAACAAAAAAATCCTGGTCCAGATGGTTTCACTGGAGAATTCTACCAATTATTCAGAGAAGAGCTGACACCAATCTTACTCAAACTATTCTACAACATAGAAAAGAAAGGGATCCTCCTAAATTCATTTTATGAAGCAAGCATAAACCTCATACAAAAACCAGGCAAAAACACCACTAGATAGGAAAACTATAGACCAATATCACTCATGAATAGAGATGCAAAAATTTTTAACAAAATCCTATCCAATAGACTCATAGAACATATAATAATAATAATAATAAATAATAATACGTCATGACCAAATGGGATTCATACCAGGTATACAAAGATGGTTCAACATTAGAAAAACCATCAACAGAATCCATCATATAAGGTAAATAAAGGAAAGAATCACATGATCGTATAAATGGATGCAGAAAAGGCATTTGATGAAATCTAACACCCATTTCTGATAAGAACTCTCAAAAAATAGGAATATAAGGGAAATTCCTCAACATAATAAAGGGATATATGCAAAACCAGCTGGGGGACCACAGACAGAGCTGCAGGAATTTCAGGTAAGGGGAGGGACACAGGCCCCACCACCAACAGGCAAAAAGAAGAGAGGTTTCAAACAGCTAAGTTGTCTGTCAGTTTGTTGTACTGTGGTAGCTTGTGTGTTGCTGTGAGGCTTGAGGCTGTGCCACTGGTGTTTTGAATGCCAGTGGGGTAACACATGGTGCACAGATTTCAACACCACTTACAGAATCAGACAGACTAGGAAGAAGGAAGAGGCTATTCACTTCTCAAAGAATTGGCCAGGGAAAACATTATGAATAGCAGAGAAACACTGTCTGATATGTTATTGAGCAACTTTATGAATAGCCCAGAAACATTGTCTGATACAATGTAGGAGGACAAGCCCCTTAGTTCAGAAGGAACTCAAAATACTACTGAGAAAGAGCTACATCATCAGAGTAAAACCAACCTTACTGATATGGATAAAGTAAAGCATTTGAGACCTCCATTTGCTGATGTGGCACAATTCAAATTGAGAAGAAATAGCTGCAAACATCCATTAACAATTGGAAGATTGAATGTAAGTGTGAATCTAGGAAAACTGGAAATTGTCAAAAATGAAGTGGAACAAATAAAGATCTATATCCTAGGCATTAGTGAGCTGAAATGGACCAGTTTGGCCATTTTGAATCAGACAACTATATGATCTACTATGTGGGGAATAACAATTTGAAGAGGAATGATGTGGTATTCATGATCACAAAGGATGTTTCAAGATATATTCTGAAGTACAATGCTGTCAGTGATAGGATAATACCCATACACCTACAAGGAAGACCAGTTAATACTACTGTTATTCAAATTTATGCACCAACCACCAAAGCCAAAGATGAGGAAAATTGAAGATTTTTATCAACTACTGCTGTCTGAAATTGACCAAACATGCACTCAAGATTTATTAATTATCACTAGTGACTGGAAAGCAAAAGTTGGAAACAAAGAAGAATCATTGGTAGTTGGAAAATTTTGCCTTGGTGACAGAAATAACACTGGAGATGGCATAATAGAATTTTACAAGACCAAAGACTTATTCATTGCAAATACCTTTTTTCAACAAAACAAATGGCAGCTATAGACATGGACTTTGCCAGATGGAGTACACAGGAATCAGATTAACTACCTCTGTGGCAAGAGGAGATGGAGAAGCTCAATATCTTTAGCCAAAAGAAGGCCAGGAGCTGATTGTGGAATAGACCATCAACTGCTCATATGCAAGTTCAACTTGAAGACAATTAAAACAAGTCCACAAGAGCCAAAATATGTCCTTGAATATATCCCTCTTGAATTTAGAAGCCATCTAAAGAATAGGTTTGATGCATTGAACACCTGTTCTGGTTACCTAGTGCTGCTCTGACAAGAATATACCACAAGTGGAATGGCTTGAAA
>NW_006921791.1:5244285-5247465 GCF_000298275.1 Orycteropus afer afer | reverse complement strand
GCTCCCAGCCCACTGGAGCTAGAGGCATTTCTACACTCAGACAGCTGCTGGCTGCTGAGGATGGAAAACCCAAGGTTGACAAGTAAAAAAGCACAGCCCTGATGTTACCAAACCACATGGCAGGCCATTAATTCAAGTTCATTCTAAGTCCCATATTTGGCAGAGCATGGCTGAACAATGACATGGTTACATGCAGGGTCCAAGTGTGCCATAAGCTAGAGACCATTTCCAGAGCTGCTGCTTATATATGGGAAGCAGACCACATACCCAAAGCAGCTACTCAGCTGCTAGTGGTAGATCCAACCATGGAGTTGATCGCCAGTCTCATCATGGGGAATAACTACCACCAGCTGCCCAGCCACTCAACCAGGCCTAGCCAAGTTCACACACATACATAACTACCACAACAACAATGACCAAAAACCAGAAGAATGGTGGGATGACATCAAAAACATCATCCATGATGAAAGCAAGAGGTCATTAAAAAGATGAGAAAAGAAGAAAAGACCAAGATGGACGTCAGAAGAGACTCTGAAACTTGCCCTTGAGGGAAGAGTAACTAAAGCAAATGGAAGAAATGACAAGAGAAAAGAGCTGAACAGAAGATTTCAAAGAGCAGCTCCAGCAGACAAAGCCAATTACTATAATGAAATGTGCAAAGACTTGGAGTTAGAAAACCAAAAGGGAAGAACATGCTTGGCATTTCTCAAGCTGAAAGAAATGAGGAAAAAAATTAAGTCTCTAGTTGCAATATTGAAAGAATCTATGGGCAAAATATTGAATGATGCAGGAAGCACCAAAAAGATGGAAGGAATTCGCAGAGTCACTGTACCAAAAAGAACTGGTAGATCTTCATCCATTTCAGTAGGTGGCATATGATCAAGAACCAGTGGTTTTGAAGGAAGAAGTAGAAGTTGCACTGAAGGAATTGGTGAAGGACAAAGCTCCAGGAATTGACAGAATACCCAGGGAGATGTTTCAACAAATGGATGCCCCACTGGAGGCACTCACTTGGTTATGCCAAGAGATTTAGAAGACAGCTACCTGGCCAACTGACTAGAAAAGATCCATATTTGTACCCATTCCAAAGAAAGGTGATCCCACAGAATGTGGAAATTATTGAACAATATCATTAATATCACATGCAAGTAATATTTTACTGCAGATAATTAAAAAACTGTTGCAGCAGTATATTGACAGAGAACTTCCAGCAATGCAAGCTAGATTCAGAAGAGGACATGGAATGAGGGATATCATTGCTGATGTCAGATGGATCTTAGTTCAAAGCCAAGAATACCAAAAAGATGTTTACTGTGTATTATTGACTATGCAAAAGCATTTGATTGTGCAGATCATAACAAATTGTGGATAATATTGAGAAGAATGGGCATTCCAGAACACTTAATTGTAATCGTGAGGAACCTGCACATAGAACATGAAGCTATTGTTAGAACAAGGGGACACTGCATCATTTAAAATCAAGAAGAGAGTGTGTCAAGGTTGTGTCCTTTTCCCATACTTATTCAATCTATACGCTGAGCAAACAATCGGAGAAGCTGGACTATATGAAGAAGAACATGGCATCAGGACTGGAGGAAGAATCATCAACAACCTGTAATACACTGACAACAGAACTTTGCTTGCTGAAAGTGAGGATGACTTGAAGCATTTACTGATAAAGATTGAAAACTGCAGTCTGCATTATGGATTACATCTCAATATAAATAAAACAAAAATCCTCACAACTGAACATTTAAGCAGCATCATGATAAGTGGAGAAAAGATTGAAGTTGTCAAAGACTTCATAGTGGTTGGTTCTATAATTGACCCCAATGGAAGCAGCAGTCAGGACATCAGATGATGTACAGCACTGGGCAAATCACCTGCAAAGGAACTTTTTCAAGTGCTTAAGAGCAAAGATGTCTCTTTGAGGACGAAGGTGTGCTTGACAGAAGCCATGGTATTTTCAATTGAGTCATATGCATATGAGAGATGAACAATGAATAAGGAAGACTGAAGAAGAGTTGAGGTTTTTGAGTTGTGGTGCTGGTTAAGAATGAGGAATGTACCATGGACTGCTAAAAGAATGAACAAATCTGTCCTGGAGGAAGTGCAGCTGGATTGCTTATTGGAAGCTAGAATGGCCAGACTTTGTCTCACCTACTTTGGTCATGTTGTCAGTAGGGACCATTCCCTGGAGAAGGATGCCATGTTTGGTAAGTTGGAGGGTCAACAAAAAATGGGGACGGCCCTCAACTAGGTGGATTGATACAGTGGCTGTGGCAATGGGTTCAAGTATAGCAAGGATCGTGGAGCTAGCACAGGACCAGGCAGTGTTTCATTCTGCTGTGCTTAGGGTTGCTTTGAGTTGGAGATGACTAGTTGGCACCTAACAACAACAACAATGATCCTATACAAAGGAAACCCAAGAGACTCAGGAAGAAAATGACTGGAACTTATTGGAAGATTTAACATAGTGGCAGGATAGAAAGTCAACATACAAAAATCAGTTGAATTCCTCTACACCAGCAAAGGAAATCAATACCATTTATAGTAGCTACCATAAAGATAAAATACTTGGGAATGAATTTTACCAGGAACACAAAAGACCTACAAAGAAAACTATAAAACACTACTTCAAGAAACTATAAAAGATCAGCATAAATGGAAGAATATACCATGCTCATGAATAGGAAGATTTAACATTGTGAAAATGTCAACACTACCTAAAGAAATCTATACATTCAATCCAATCCCAATCCAGATTCCATTAACATTCTTTAAAGACACGTAAAAAACAATTACTAATTTTATCTGGAAAGGAAAGCGACCTCAGATAAACATAGCACTGTTGGAGAAGAACAAAGTAGGAAGTCTCGCACTCCCAGATCTCAGAACCTACTATACAGCCACAGTTGTCTAAAAAGCCTGGTATTGATGCAATGACAGACACAGGCCAGTGGAACAGAATTAGGAACCCAGAAACAGATTCATCGAGCTATGGTCAGCTGATCTTTGACAAAGGGCTGAAATCCATTAAATGAGGAGGAGATAGTCTCTTTAACAAATAATGCTGTCAAAATTGATTATCCCATTTGCAGAAAAATGGAACAAGATCCATACCTCACATCATACACAAAAACTAACTCCATATGGATCAAACACTTAAATATGAGACCT
>NW_006921791.1:5240547-5243870 GCF_000298275.1 Orycteropus afer afer | reverse complement strand
ATTTATCTCTAAAATTTATAGAAAATTCCAACACCTTAACATCAAAAAGGCAAACAATCCAATCAAAACCTGGGCTGAAGACATGAACAGACACTTCACCAAAGAAGATATTCAGACATCCAACAAACACATGAAGAAATGCTCACAATCATTAGCCATTAGAAAGACGCAAATCAAAACAAGATACCATCTCACCACAGCATTAACAGCAAAGTTCAACAAAACAGAAAATAACAAATGCTAAAGAGCTCTGGTAGCATAGGGCCTAAGGCACTTGACTGCTAACCAGGAGGCTGGTGGTTCAAACCCACCAGCCACTCCTCAGAAGGAAGGTTAGGCAATCCTACTTTCGTAGTGAGAACTGCCTCGGAAACCCAAGGAGTGGTCCCTAGGATTCGGGGCCGACTCGATGGCAAATAACAACAACAAGTGAGTATGTGGAGAGATTGGGATTCTCATACACTGTTGGTGGGACTGTAAAATGATATAATCACTGTGGAAATCAGTACGGCCATTCCATAAAAATTTGGAAATAGAAATACCATTTGATCCAGTAATCCCGTTACTAGGTATATATCCAAAAGAAGTGAATTGATATATGCACAACCCTGTTCATTGCAGCACTATTCACAACAGCAAAGAGATAGAAATGACCTAAGTGCCTATCAACCAAGGAATGGATAAACAACCAATAGAATGTACACACAATGTAATACTATGTGACCCTAAAAAATAATGTAGAATCTGCGAAATACTGCATAACATAGACGAACTTTGAGGAAATTATTCTGAGTGAAATAAGGCAATCACAGAAGGACAGATATTATTTAGTCTACTATAGTATAAGGTCAAGGAAAATTTTATATATGAAAGGAAACTTTCTTTGTTGGTTACTAGAGATCGGAGGGGAGGGAAGGGGAAATTCCTAGATAGGTTAAAAAAATATGTATGTATACAAACCAAAGATTATTAGTGGTTACCAGGGGTAGGAGGGATGGTAAAAGGGGAAGATTTTGTTTGCAGGTCATTTATTTTATGATAATGATGGTGCAATATTTTGGAAAAGGATAGCAATAGTGGTGGCATGACATGAAAAGTGTCATCAATGTCCTGGAGCTGTAAATGATGAAGTTATGTTGGTGAATGTCTTGTGTATATTTTCACCACTATAAAAGTAAAAAACAATAATTAATAATAATAACACTGGTATAGAGCCTCAAAAAAAAAAAAAAAAAATCAAAGAGTGGGGGAGAAATTTTACCTGTTCCTGTATTGAGAGCATTCTGGATCGTAACCAGAATAAATAAAGACAAATGTACTTAAGAACATTGAAAGAAAAACAAAAACAAAGAGAAATTCTTAAAGGCTGTTAGAGGAAGAGAGAGAAAAAGACAGATCTCAGATAGCAATGAAAGTTATCAATAGTAGATGGTAAAAGAATATGTGATAATGTCTTCATTGGGCTGAAATAGGCAATAGTTTACTGAAAATGATATACCATGCTGACTATTATCCAAAATGAGGCCAATGTAAAGGCATTTAAAGACACACAATGGGCCCTTACTAAAAGAACTACTAAAGAACATATTTCAACAAGAAGAAAATTGAATCTAGTTAAGAATTGGAAGAAAGAAGCAATGGTGATAAACAGAAGAAGTAAATTGTGTTGGTATGAAAATGTGGTAGGTACTTTTTCATAATTTTAAAACACAATGGAATGAACACACTATAAAATAATAACATGAAAGTTGGGAGGAAGAGTTACAAGGCACATTATTGTCCTGTAAAGAAAGTCTCTTTCTTATTTGGAAGGAGTGTATAGAAATTGACTATATTTTATTAGGAAAATATACACATTATGCAAGTTAAACAATATAAAGTAATTACTAAAATAATAGAATGAACTATGACTTCCAATCAAGTAGAGGAAAAATAAATATTAAAAAGAAAATTGTTTATTTACAGAATGCAGAAAAGGAGAAATAAAATAAAAAATTTAAAATAGTAGTTGAAAAATATAGATAGAAGTGGTAGAAAGTTATCAGTAATTACAATAACTGAAAACTCAAAATTCATTTATTACCAGACGGAGACTTAATATTGAAAAAAATCCTGCTATATGAATTTATAAGACATGCCTAAGACATAGTTATACCTAAAAGTTAAAGATAAAATAATAGGAAAATGTATAACAGAGATATATCCATTGAAAAAATTTATATATATATATATATATATATATATATATATAGTTATTTTAATATGAGATGAAATTTATTTTTTTGGGGAAAATTATGGGTAAATTAAAGGAACAACTGAATAATTCCAAAAAACATAAGGGACACCATTATAAAAGCAAAATTAGTAAAATAGGAAACAAAGGATAATTAGAGATTATTTAAAACTTATTTAATTAATATTATTTAAAACTTAAAATGAAATTATTGATTTAAATAAAACAAAAGACAATGGACCTAAAGCAATATTAGAAACAAACAAATACATATAAGTATAAATACTATGGTTACTAAAAAAACAAAAGAGAATATAAGGATTCCTCAATTTGCACAGATGCTATACTCACAATTTTCAGTTATTGTGGGTTAGTTAAATAGCACCAGTCCCCCATAGGCCCACAATAATTGCTCATTACAGTTAATAGGACATGGTGGACAATACCTTTTATTTACCTACCTATGTAAACCATAATATTTCAATTCATACTTGGCTCCAGCATGCCTATTGTCCCATTTTGGAGGGTATGAATAAAGTTCATGCCTTCAGTACGGAACACACCTTAACATAAAGAAACAACAATCCTTACAACTGACCAATAAGTATTGTCATGACAAAAGGAGAAAAGATTGAAGCTGTAAAGGATTTTATTTTATTTTACTTGGTATCATCATCAATGAAGCAAACAATGAAGAAATCAAACAATGTATTGCATTAGGCAAATCTGCAGCAAAAGACCTCTTTAAAGTGTTAAAGAGCAAAGATGTTTCTTTGAAGACTAAGGTTCACCTGAACTAAGCCATAGTATTTTCAGTCTCCTCATATGCATATGAAAGCTGGACAGAGTTAGAAAAACAGAAGAAGAATTGATTCAGTTATGTGTTGAAGAAGAATATTGAATATACCAAGGACAGCTAGAAAAATGAACAAAACTGCCTTGGAAGAAGTACACCCAAAAATGCTCTTTAGAAGCAAGGATGGCAAGACTTCATCTCATGTACTTTGGTCATGTTTTAGAAAAGTCTAGTCCCTAGAGAAGAACTTCATGCCTAGTTAAATAGAGGGTTTGCAAAAAAAAAAAAAAAAAA
>NW_006921791.1:5223592-5239949 GCF_000298275.1 Orycteropus afer afer | reverse complement strand
CTCCTTGGGTTTCTGAGACAATAACACTATGGAAGTAGATTGTCCAACCTTCCTTCTGAGGAGTGGCTGGTGGGTTTGAACCAACCGCCAGGCTTCAAATGACTTAGGCATTACACCACCCTATCTAAATGTCTTAATAGGAGTCCCTGGGTGACACAAAGATTAAGTATTTGACTATTAGGCTGGAAGTTCAAACACACCCAGAGGTGCTTTTGTATACAGGCCTGGTGACCTGCTTCCAAAAGGTCACAGCCTTGAAAATCCCATGGGACAGTTCAGCTCTGCACACATGGAGTCACCATGGGACAGGGTCAACTCAGCAACTAACGATAACAATTAGAACATACATTATCTGAAAACAGTTTATTGATATAATTATGACTCTAATTTGTTTTAATTTGAAAACTTGATTATAGAAAAGCTCAGGAATGACTCATAGTACCTTCTTGTCTTTATTACTCTTACTTGTAAATCAAATACTTCAAGATTCCACAGTCTTTCTAATTTTAGCTGTACTGTCTTCTCAGCAGGAATTAGTGGGTATAGCTAACAAGTGAAGAAATCATGAATGAGATAGAGAGAGAAAATCCAGAGACCAAAGCAAATTTATCTCCAAATATCCTGGCAGGCAATCTAATCTACACTCATGAATGTTAGTCCCAAGAGATAACTAGAACATGAATATTTTAAAGATTTTGGTCTACTATTGATTTGTGGCATGTCAGTATCCAACCAGTTAATTTAATTTGATGCAAAAACACAAGGATTTGGAAGCAAAACCAGTATCTCTGATCTAGATATGGTAGACTCTATTCATCATTTGAGAGAAAACTTCACCACCTACTGGCAGGGAGAAAAAAGAGGGAAGGCAGTTAACACCTTCCATCTTAGTTCTGTAGAAAGGCACATCCACTTAACAGGTTTTTTCTTTCCCTAAAATTATTAAATGAGTAGACTGTATGCAAAAAAATTTGAATTCAAAAAAGGGCTAATCATACTCAAGCAAAATATTAATAATCAGCTTTTTAGTAGTTTGTTTCCAAATATAATTCACTTTTAAAAAACAGATTTTTGCCTTACTGCCTTTCTTTTCCCCCAAAGCTCTATGACTGAGCAGAAGGTGAAGTATCATTCTAATATTCTGGATTCTGTATAGTTAGTGTAACTCTTAAATTACAAATTTATATTACCATTTTGGTGAATTTACATATTCTTTGGTTCCTCTATGGTCTATGCTATTATTCTTTAGTTAGTTTGTGGATTATTATTTTAGGTTTAAAGCATCAGTGGTAATAAAAATTCTATTTGACTAAAAGCTGCACCATTCCTAAACATCCCTCTTATCCCTTTTCAAACAAGGAATGGCTTTTACGGCACTAATTCCCAGAGAGAGAGTTTTAGCAGAGAATCATATGTACTTTTGAAAGAAAAAAAATCTCTCTTGACAAAAGGGTATCAAATTTCCCTTTTAAAGAAATAAAATATGTATGTGTAACTACAGACAGAGACATTGTTTATAAATGTAAAAGGCTGGTCATCCAAACTATGACTTGAGAGAAAGAGTAAGTGTAGTTCTTACCGTACAGGTGAAAAAACCCTGGTTTAGGGAACATAAATTACCAACTAGGAATCAGTTTTCCAAGGCAAAATGATTGCCCTTGCTAGCAGACATAATTCTAAGTGTCTCTCAAGATTCCTGCTCCATGGTGTATATACCTTGCGTAATTCCCTCCCCTTGAATGTGGATGGGATCTGTGAATATTGTGTTCAGTTTTTTTTTTTAAGATCTTGTTTTACATTCAAAGTCGTGCATACATTTAGTTTCATTCCTCATTTGCCATGTCCAACCCCAACCCAGCCTCCTCCCCTCCCTACCCTGCAACACTCCCCCTGTGTCCCTCATAATTATGCACTCCTGTTTGTCCTGCATTTCCTCAGTTTGAATGTTGGTCCTTTCCTCAGTTTGAACGTTGGTCACTTTCTTGATTAGGCTATGTTATATGGCAAAGTTAATAGGTTAGTCACTTGCATAATTACATTACATGATATAAGACTCCATCTTAGCAGGAAATATTGGGTCTGTCCTTGAATTTCCAAACTTTTTGTGAACTTCCAATGGAGGGGATTATGAGGAAAGAACCCAAGAGTACCCTCTAAAAGCTGAGACTATCCCAATCAGCAACTAGCAAGAAAACAGGACCAACGTTTTTGCACATACAGTACTGCATTGTCAGTGATAGCAAACATTGATCTACAGGTGGTTGGCTGGATGGACAGGCTGAACAATTAGCTATGTCTATGCAGGGGGGATTGTGCCCATGACCATGTATGTATAGGGTTGGCAGATAATGTTTCTACAAGTGTATTTGTATGTTCTGTAAGAATTTCTAGGTGTATAGGACAGCTGATAAGGGACAAAGTTGTAGTCACTTCTTGGCCACAGCCAGCTACCCAGAGGGAGCAAATAGTTGGACTTGTGGGCTCAGGACCATGGTTGTAGGGGACATTGAGCTCAATTGGCATAACATACTACACTGAAACATTGTTCCACATTCTTCTTTGGTGAGTAACTACTGGGATCTTAAAAATTTGCAAGCGGGCATCTAGATGCAACAATGGGTCTCTTCTCATCCAGAGCAAAGAAGAATGAAGAAAACCAAAGACACATGGAAGCAATTAGCCCATGAGACTGGTACACCATGCGATCTTCAGCCCATACGACTATGAGACGAGAAGAACTAGGTGGTGCCTGGCTATCATTGTCAACCCCATGGAAGGGGATCTACATAGGAGATCCAGGATAGAGTGGGAGAACAATGTGGAAAACTCAAAACCATAAAATAATAATAATAATAAAAAGGATCACGTTTGCTGGTCTAATATAGCCTGGTGGAACTCCTGAGACTATGGCTCCTAGTTGCCCTTCCTCTGGAATTGAACCAACTCTTATGGCTTCCAGCCAAACAAAAGACAGGCATATGAGTTAAACATTTACATTAGATAGATACACTGCTTGGAAAGATCAATCATAGGAGAATAGAAGGGTTGTGTCTGCACAGGGAGACAGCACAGGGGGCAGGAGTGCATGGGAGGGAAGGACACAGAAAGAAGTGGCTATGGGGAGGAAGTGGGATGAGAGCTGTTGCACTGTGGGAGATTACAGTCAATGTCATGAGACAAAGTATATGTGAACTGCTGTATGGAAGATGAATTTGCTCTGTAAACTTTCACCCAAATCACAATAAAATAATAATAATAAATAGGATCTCATTATAAAGCAGCAAAGTAATAAATCTTTCAATAATCAGAGGGAGCCTGGAAGTGGGTCTTTCCCCATATGAGCTTCCAGATGAGGACACAATCAGCAGACACTTTTGTTGCAACATTTTAAGGTCTTGAGCACTGAACTCAGCTAAAATGTGATAGGCTTTTGACCTACAGAAGCTATGAGATAATAAATATATGTTGTTTATGGTAAATTTTTATATAGCAATATAAAACTAATACACCATCCAACTGCTCAAAAATAAAGAAGTCTCCTGGACTTTTTATCATGATTATTAATTTGATTTTAATGTATTGTATACATTTTATTAAAGTTTACCATTAAATATATTTTACGTGTGTTTGCTTATGTTTCTGTGAGCGTGAAGAAACTAGTGCCTGATAATCGAAGACTTTTGCTCACATTATTTAAAATTTACAGTAATTCTGAGTAAGAGATATTCTTGTCTTTGTTTTATACAAAGAAAGTTAGCACTTGGGGAGATTAACTGACTCCCTGGAAGTCGTTCTCTTAGAGGTGGAGATGAAGTTAAAGTTCAAGTGCCAAAGACTTCAGAATCCTTGCTCTTTCCACTACACCTCATTGTCTCCTATAAATTCAACTCTATCAGCACTGTGCCTTCAGGGTTCATGAGACTTCCCTCTCTGCTTGAGCAATTTTCCTACGTTGGGCCAACATCATGGGATCCATTAAAGAAAGGCTTCTGACTAAAACAATTACATTCTTTCATTCAGAGTTTTTGCCCTTCTGTCCTGTTGCACCTGGGACCTACCAGGAGTCAGAACTGAGAAACCTCATGAAGTACAGAAGAACAAAACAACGAGTGAAATAAAGAGGTCAAGAGAAGTTCCAACTGCCTGAATTGTCAGTGTAACCTCAGAATTAAAGCAATTATTTTGCTGGGAATCAATCACTGATGGGTTTCTATTAGATGAGTGTAGAGAAATGATTATTGGCTACTAAAGGGGAAGATTGTTACTATTTTGGGATTTGTTGACGTTAAATTGTCAACAAAATTTTGCACCTTTCATCAAGAATGGTGATGAGTTTTTAAAAGAGGAGACTGAATGGAGTAAAGAGATTGGAATAAGATGGGCCAGGATTTTATAATGACATTTTACAATTTCAACCTGTGTGATCCCAGGTAAGTTTATTATCTTTCAGACCTGACTGATTTGGTGTGCTTCCTCACCCTTCCAGCTGCCAGAATCCATATCTCTGTGTAGGAGGTCTTTGTATCTGAAGAGTGGAAGGCCTCCTTACCTTCAGGATGGGATGGCTCGAAGGATTTGGTGTATACATCCTCAGTTTCCTTGCCCAGCAGCTGGGAGAATTCTGAGGCATGTATTTACACTGCTTGAATGAATTTTCCTGCAGGATTAAACTTCAGTTACTTCCTTGGTTAGCTGGCTCCGTCATGCACCCTTAATTGGATATCATCCCATCCTGGTATCACTTCCTGTCTTCTCTACTGATATTCCACGCACTCCCAAAGAAACCTTGATTTCTCGTCATGCAGCTCTTGTGATAACCTCGAGTAAGAAAAAACTCTTTGAATATCAGTTATTCTCACCTGAAATTGGAAATAATGATTACAGTGTAGATGCGGGGACTGAATGATATACTGGGCAGAAAGTGCTTTTTTGCAGTGCTGTCATGTAAAAGGCTTCAATAAATATTAGTTTCCTCTCTTTAAGGGCTGCATCCACCTTGCTATTAGGATCCAGAGCACACTCTGTGTTTGCTCATATGAAGTGTTTTGGATAACTTCTTCAATTTTAGGGAGAAAATAGAAAACCATTTTCCTCTACATAATTTTCTTCGTCATGGGCTTCTATGCTCACCTGCATTACTGAAGCTCTGAAGAATTTTTAACAGTAGAACTGGGATATTCACTCAGGGTTTTTAAAAGAACATTATGGACATATTCCAACAATATTAACAATTTTTATTATACAGAAGACTATTAATTGCTATTGCTGATAATTTTAGGAGAATAACTTGTCATTTCCTTGGAGGGATTTTGTAAACACTGGCGATTCATCTAGCATCCATTGGCAGGAAGAAGCACTGTTCAGCCAGCTTTACTTGGTGCATTATGTATACAGGGCTGGGAAGCCTTTGAAGTGGCTTTTCTCTACGATTTTCTTTTATTTAAGACATAATCAAGGCAAGGTAACAAATTGGGTTTTCTTGCTGCAACCTAAAAAGGAATTTCATTTTTCTCCTCTGTAGAAATGAGAAATATCTAAAATCTAAGCATTCCACATCTCTCTGATTTCAACTGTGACTGGTGAATTGGGTTGCAGTCTGAGGGAGAGAGTGGGGTAGTCATACCATGAACACCTCCCCATTACAGATTCAAGTCTCCTCCTCATACATTTACATTGCTATTCCTGTCCACTGGATCCTGATTAGCTTCAGGTAGGCAGGTTGGACATTAGGCTCCAGCTGCCAGCAGTCAATGCTGTCAAAGTATTTAGCTTCACTACTAGCTCTACAGGAGCTCTGGTAGCATAGTGCCTAAGGCACTTGACTGCTCACCAGAAGGCTGGCGGTTCAAACCCACCAGCCACTCCTCGGAAGGAAGGTTGGGCAATCCTACTTCCGTAGTGATACTGCCTCGGAAACCCAAGGAGTGGTCGCTATGAGTCGGGGCCGACTCGACGGCAAAACAACAACAACAGCAACTAGTTCTACAATTAAAATCTGTTATAAGAAAAAAAAAGAATTTATGTTACTAAATACAATAAGTTCATGTGTGAACTTCTTAGAAGTTATTAATAAACCTTGGTGTATATATAATGGAATCTCATATTTGGATTATGGTCATGTGCCAGTAAATCACTGTTGAGGTTTTCTAGCTATGTAAGCCAAGAAAATACAATTTATCTACAGAGGTCACAGGGAAAGACTACATTTTTTTTTTTTTTTTTAATTGTGATTTGGGTACAAATTTACAAAGAGGATTTGTTTTACTCTCAACAGTTCATGCACATTTGATTTCATGGCCCTGATTGTAATGAAAAGACCATATTTTACAGTAAAGGTTAATAACTGCTAACTGTAAGCTTCAGGAGAAGTTCTGCTTGTGTTTGTGACTTTTTCGCATGGTATCTCTTGGTCTTTGGTCTTTGTTTTCACCTCTCTTCAATAATATTGTTGTTGTTTGGTGCCATTAAATTGGTCCCAACCCATAACAAACCTGTGCACAACAGAATGGAACACTGCCTGGTCCTGTACCATCCTCAAAATTGTAGCTATACTTGAGCCCATCATTGCAGCACTGTGTCAGTCCATTTCATTGAGGGTCTTTCTTCTTTTACACTATCCTTGTACTTCACCAAACATGATGTCCTTTTCCAGGGACTGGTCCATCCTGATAACGTGTCCAAAGTATGAGACTTGAAGTCTCACAATCCTGGCTTCTAGGGAACATTCTGCCTATACTTGTTCCACAACAGATTTGTTCATTCTTCTGACAATTCATGGTATATTTAATATTCTTGGCCAACAATCTAATTCAGATTCTACATTTGGTCTTATTTATTCACTGTCCAGCTTTCACATGCACTTGAGGTAATTAAAAATACCATGGCTTGGGTCAGGTTCACTTTAAAGAAGTCTTTTGCAGCAGATTTGTCATTCAATGCTTGTTTGATTTCTTCACTGATTATTGTTTGGACATTGATTATGATCCAAGTAAAATGAAATCCTTGACAGTTTCCATCTTTTCTGTTTATCATGATGGTACTTATTGGTCCATTTCTGAGGATTTTTATTTTCTTTATGTTGAGGTGTAATCTACACTAAAGGTTGTAGTTTTTGATGTTCATCAATAAGTGCTTCAAGTCTTCTTCACTTTCAGCAAGCAAGATTGTGTGATCTGCATATCACAGATTGTTAGGTAATCTTCCTTCAATTCTGATGCTGTGTTCTTCTTCACATTTTCCAGCTTCTCAGATTATTTGCTCAGAATATAGATTGAATGAGTATGCAAAGGATACAACCCTGACACACAACTTTCTCGATTTTGGACCATGCAGTATACCCATGTTCTGTTCAAATGGTCTATGTACAGGTTCTGTCTGAGCACAATTAAGTGTTCGGGAATTCCTACTTTTAACAATGTTTTCCATAATTTGTTATGATTTACACAGTGGAATGCCTTTGCATGGTAAATAAAACACAGGTAAACAAGTTTCTGGTCTTCTCTGCTTTTAATCATCCGATCTTTTATTGAGATGGTCTCTAAATTCAGATGGGATATACTCAAGATTGTACTTTGGCTCTAATAGGTTTGTTTTAAATTTTCTTCAGCTTCAGTTTGAACTTGAAAAGGAGCAATTGATGGTATGTTCTGCAGTCAGCCCATGGCTTTGTTCTGACTGATGATATAGAGCTTCTTCATCACTTCTTTCCACAGATATAATTGATTTAATTCCTGTGTATTCCGTCTGGTGTGGTTCATGTGTATAGATGCTGTTCATATTTAAAAAGGCGTTTTTTCAACAATGAATAAGTTGTTGGTCTTGCAAAATTCTATCATATGGTTTGGCATAGTTTCTATCACCAAGCCCATATTTTTTCAACTACCAATCCTTCTTCCTTGTTTCCAACTTTCACATTCCAATCACCAGTAATTATAAATGCATCTTGATTACATGTTTGAACAATTTAAAACTTCAGAAGTTGATTTAAAAAGCTTTAATTTCTTCAGCTTTGGCATTAGTGGTTGGTGTAAAAACTTGAATAATAGTCATAATAAATGATTTTTCTTATAGGCATATGTATATCTTCCTACACTGACTGCATTGTACCTCAGCATAGATCTTGAAATGTTCCTTTAGAGGATGAATGTGACATCATTCCTTTTCAATTTCTCATTCCTGGAATAGTAGATTATATGATTGTTTGATTCATAAAGACCAATACCAGTCTATTTCAGCTCACAAAGCTTATCTTCAAACATTCTATTTTGTTTTTGATTACTCCCAATTTTCCTAAATTCATACTTTGTACCTTTATAATTTTGTAATTATTAACAAATATTTGCAACTATTTCTTCTTATTTTAAGTTGTGCCAAATCAGCAAATGAAGGTCCCCAAAGTTTTATTCCATTTATGCTATTAAGATCGACTCTACTTTGAGGAGACAGTTCTTTCCCAGTCATATTTTGAGTCCCTCCACTTACGGGGCTCCCCTTCTGGCACTATATCAGACAGTGTTGCATTGCTATTCACAAGGTTTCCACTGGTCAATTTTTTTTTTTAAATAGATCACTAAGTCCTCCTTCTTAATATGTTTTAGTCTGGAAGCTGCACTGAAACTTGTCCACCATAGGTGATCCTGCTGATATTTGAAATATCAGTGACATAGCTTCCACCATCACAGCAACATGCAAGCCACCGTGAGTGATGGTCTTCCATTATAGAACATGTAATATTGATTTGGAAATTTGTTATGTAATTTGTTTTGGATTTCTGGATGGGCCAAACACTTAAGAAGTTGACAACTTGCTGAAAGATTGATAGTTCAAACACACCTGGTGATGCATCAGAAGATAGGCCTGTTGATCTGCTTTTGAAAGGCCCCAGTCTTGAAAACCCTATGCAGCAGTTCTACTCTGCACAGATGAGGTGGCCATAAGTTGGAATCAACTCAATGGCAACTTAACAAGAAATAATTTGTTTTATTTTTTATTTTAAACGTGTTTTAGTGAATTGCAGTGGAATATATCAATTGATTTTAACTCTAAGTATTTGGAATGTGTGCCCATTAACCTCAGGTTGCAGATATGTGTACAATATGCAAATAAATATTTTACTTGGGGATCTTTTTGGGCATGGATTGTCTGTTATTCATTTTATACCCAGTGACTTGCACAGAGACTGACCCAGTGGGAGTTCAATAATATCTGTTGAATAAATAAGTGTTGGATCTCTGTGCTCTATGTCAGAATTTCTGGATCACAATATTGACTCTACTTCTTTCCAGTTATATGAAATTGGGAAAGGTACTTATTTTCTATATCTGAATTTCTTTCCATACAAAATGTGTGGAATAATAATTAATACCCACATCATGGATTTGTTGTAAAAGAATTAATGAGTTAATGCTTGAAAAGCACTACAATATAGTTAGCATAGAATAAGTGGACATAAATAGTCATTTTAAAATTACTGTTGTTATTTTTATGATAACAACAGAAGAGTAAGATATTAAGGCTTAGCTGTTTCAGGTCCTGCTTATGAATTTGCCCATGCCAGAGAAGAACTAGGTATAGGATTTGTGAAGTTCTGACTTATTTTAAAGAGTTTGGTAGCACAGTGGTTAAAGCAATCAGCTGTTAACTAAAAGATTAGAGGTATGAACCCATCAGAGAATTCATGGGAGAAAGAGGAGGGGAAGAGCTGCTTCTTCAAAATGCAGTTGACCTTAATGACATGGTGGAATAAAACTTTCAGGATCTTCACTCCCTGATGTGGCACAACTCAAAATAGGAAGAAACAATTGCAAACATCCATTAATAATTGCAACATGGAATGTGTGAAATATGAATCCAGGAAAATTGGAAGTCACTGAAAATGAAATGGAACACATAAGTAAACACAGATATCCTAGACATTAGTGAACTGAAATGTGCTAATACTATTCTTTTTGAATGATATGGCCTCCTATACCAAGAATGAGAAATTGAAGAGGAATAATGTCACATTTACCCTCCAAAATAACATTTCGAAATCTATCCTGAAGTAGAACATTGTCAGTGATAAGATAACATTCATAAGCCTACAAGGAAGACTAGTTAATACTATTATTCAAATTTACTCACCAACCACTAAAGCAGAAGATGAACAAATTGAAGATTTTTAAAATAAATTTCTGCAGCCTGAAGTTGATCAAATATACAATCAAGATGTATTGATAATTAGTGGTGATTGAAATGTGAAATTTGAAAACAGAAGAAGCATTGGTAGTTGGACAATATGGCCTTGGTGATGAAGGTAATGCCAGATAGCACATGACAGAACTTTGTAAGACCAATGACTTATTCATTGCAAGTACCTTTTTCAACAACATAAATGGTGACAATACATGTGGACCTCCCCAGTTGGAATAAACAGGAATCAAAACAACTGCATCTGTGGAAAGAGGACATGTATAAGCTCAATATCATCAGTTAGAACAAGACCAGAGGCTGACTATGGAACAGACCATCAATGGCTCATTTGCAAGTTCAGGTTGCAACAGAAGAAAATGAAAACAAGTCCATGAGAGCCAAAATATCACCTTGATTATAAACCACCTTAATTCTTCACCATCTGAAAAATATATTTGATGCATTGTACACCAGTGACTGAAGACCAGATAAGTTGTAGGAAGACATCAAGTACATCATGCCTGAAGAAAGCAAAATGTCATTAAAAAGGCAAGAAAGAAAGAAAAGATCAAAATGGATGTCAGAAGAGACTCTGAAACTTGCTCTTGAAAGTAGAATAGCTAAAGCAAATAGAAGAAATAATGATGTAAAAGAGTTGAACAGAAAATTTCAAAGGTCAGCTGAAGAAGACAAAGTAAAGTATTATAATGAAATGTGCAAAGAACTGGAGTTAAAAAATCAAAAAGGAAGAACACACTTAGCATTTCTCAAGCTGAAAGAACTGAAGAAAAAAGTCAAGCCTTGAGTTGCAATATTGAAAGATTCTACGGACAAAATATTGAACAATGCAGGAAGCATCAAAAAACATAAAAGGAATAAACAGAGTTACCGTACCAAAAATAACTTGTCGATGTTCAATCCTTTCAGGAAGTAGCATATGGTGAAGAGTGTACAGTATTGAAGGAAAAGTTAAAGTTGCACTGAAAGCATTGGCAAAAAGCAAGGCTTTAGGAATTGACAGCATAACAATTGAGATGTTTCAATAAATGAATGCAACCCTGGAAATGTTCACTCATCTATGCCAAGAAATTTGGAAGTCAGGTACCTGTGCAACCGACAAGAAGAGTTACTAATTTGTACCCATTGCAAAGAAAGTATTCCAACAGAATGCAGAAAGTATTGAACAGTATCATTAATATCACATGCAGGTAAAATTTTACTGTAGATCATTCAAAAAGGGTTGCAGATATACATAAACAGGAAACTCAGAAACTCAAGCCATATTCAGAAGAGGATATGGAACAAGGGTTGTCATTGTTGATTTCAGATGGATCTTGGCTGAAAGCAGGGAACACCAGAAGAACATTTAGCTATATTTTATTTACCTTTCAAAGGCACTGTGTGGATCATAACAAATTATGGATAACATTGCAAAGAACGGGAATTCCTGAACACTTCATTGTGCTCATGTAAAACCTGTACATGGACCAAGAGGCAGTCATTCAAACAGAACATAGCAGACGCTGCATGGTTTAAAATCAGGAGAAGTGCACATCAGGGTTGCTGTTTTATAATTTACAATAAGATATTGATTTTGGTTCATTATACTTAATTTCATTGGATATATAGGTATTGGAAAGAGTGCAGAATATTTTTTAAGATAATTGTTTCCTAAAACAATACCTATAATAGTATTTTTAGCTTACACAAAGTTATAGATTTTCTTTGCTGTAAACAATTTAATATAATGAAAACTTGACTTTGGTTTTCTGGTGTGACATATTATTCATGCTTATAATTAGATTTCTCAACTCTGACACTCTTTTCTGAATCTTTAAGTTTTTTAAAGGAATACCTGCTTGCAGTCATTTAAGCAATGATAGTGAAGCGATTCAAATTAATCAGTTGTGACTGATTTAAGCGAAGCCTAATTGGCTTCATTGTGTGTCCTTATTTGTCTAAAAAACTTGCATGAGGCCTTTTGCATAAGCCCCTTACAGAATGTTTTACACCAGGTTGCCTGGTCTGCTGTAATTGGTCATTTTGGAGCCTGGATACCCAGACTGTTAAGAGTGGGGTTTTGGTTAGCTTCTAATATTTAGAGAGAAATAAATGAGAATGTTCTTGGCAGGTGATGATATTCCCAAATTTCCTCTTCAATATGCAGAACATGTTAAATCAAATCCATTGGGAATTCAGTTCATTTTGTCATTTTTTTCCTTCAAAAGTACACCTTGGACTCTGACAGAAAATTGCTCATTAATCCCCACAGAATGACCAATTTTCCAATGCAGTCACTCAAGTGTACTAGAGCTATAAAAATTTCTAAAGACCCTGGTTGCCATTAATTGCTTGCTGCGGCTTTTATTAGGCAACATATCCCCAAAAAGGACATGAACTCCCTGCTGATCATTAGTTTTTTTTTTAACCAAATTGTGGACAATGACTTCTAAGCTTAGTTACACAGGATTTTTCAGGGCATAAAATGGCCAAGTCCTGGAATTGGATTTATTGTCATTTAGTGTTAGAGTGAAGGCATCAGTTTGGCAGTGTTGGATTAAAAAGAAGGCAGTTTCGGGAGCAGGATGCATATTTAAGCATGTAAACTCTTTAAATACTGGGGAGGCAAGTAGAGGCCGAGTAAAGGAGCATGTAAGATCAAATACTACCTGAGGAAATAGCATTAGTTTGAGAATAAGAGAAGAGCTTATTAGAGTTGATTAACAAGGTAAGAGGTCATTGATTTAAAAGAAGAGACTACGAAGCAGTGAAAGAAACTTCGACTTTACTACTGGCTGATGTGGGTGCAGTCACATTGAAAGGGGGGCATTTCCAGAAAATGGGTAGGCACCTATTTCTGGGGAATGGTTTAAGGCCTAGTGGCATAAAATACGGTCAGTCTAAATAACTAAACTTTGAGAAATTTTCTGTGTCTTAGAACAGCAAAATCTTTCCTAGTCCAATTCTTTTGCTCTAATTGAATGAATTGTAGAAGTGTTTCAACCTCAGGGAGACAGTATTAAATGCTGGAGACTCAAGATAAAATTCTGGTTCTGTTATATAACCTTGGACATATTATTTATGCATTCTGGACTCAGTTGTGTTATCTGTGAAAGAAGAAAATATTACCTACCTCACAGGGTTGCTGTGAAAATCAAATAACAATATATATGAAGGTGTTTTGTAAATTGGAAAAGAGTAAACAAATGTTATGTAGCCACATAGAATGTGCTGATTATAGCTCTGACATAAAATAGCATAGCTATGAAAGGCATTCTGGAACACTCACCAGGCTTCTCTTATTAAATTTAATGTTTAATAAAAATAAAATATGCATAGAGTTTGAAAAACTAAATAGACTAAGAGACTTATACTGACATTGGTCCCAACATTCCCTTTCCCCAGTGTTGCTCCCCAAGGGAAATGATTATCAATTCTTCCAGGAGTTCTGATAATGTTTCTAAATAGTATGCTTATATTGTCATAATTAATTGATCAATTTTAGTCTTTATTTATTGTCATCTTTATCTTATGTATAAAGTATTTATCTTTCTTATACTAATTCTTCCTAGTTCCCTTCCTTCCAATATATTATGATGTCATTATTTTTAGTTAAATCAATAATCACTCTTTATATCATCAAAGTACATAAACAGCATTCTTTGTAAAACTGAGAAATGCACTATGATTTCATTCTTTTTTTATGTGTGTTTTATTTGGAGTAAATGCATCAGTCTTTCCACTTGCAATTTTTCAAATTAATATTAATTTTTCCAGATGCTTTATCATATAATTTACCATATTATTTAATTTTATAAATATTGTTCTTTGTAAAACTGTGATTACATTCTTTCTGTTATGGGTTTTTGTTTTCTCCTTGATTTAATAATTGCATGATTTCCCCCTTGTTTAGATTTAAAAAAAAAAAGATCTTTAATTATTTCCAGATGAGTCATCATATAATCTCCCATGTCATCTCCTCCCTCCAAATAACTGTTTTCCTGGAGACCTCTGTTTTCAGTTCTACTTTAGTTTTTGTTTAGCTAGATTTCATAGCTATCATGTTAAGACTTCTCTTTCCTATTCTTCTAGATATGATCTATTTCTTGGAGTACTTTTTAAATTCATTTCCTTGTTTTGTTGGACCACACACTTCAACAGCTTTCAAGGAAATAGTTTAGGGAAGATACACTTCTTGTAACTTCCCGTGGCTCAAAAAAGAGCTCTAGTAGCACTGTGATAAAGCATTGCGATGCTACTCAAAAGTTGGCAGTTTGAGCCTACCAGCCACTTCTTGGGAGAAATATGAGACAATCTGATTCCCTAAAGACTTATAGCTTTGGAAATCTGATGGGCAGTTGTACTCTGCCCTGTACGGTCACTATGAGTGGGAATTAACTCCATGTCAGTGGGTTTGGTTTGGGTTTGGTTTTATGTCTCAATATCTCTTTAATAAGTTTATACACTTGGTGGATAATTTGGCTAGGTTAATAATTCTTTTAGAATTTAATTCAGCATTTACTTTTGAGAAATCTGCTCTCATACTGAATTTTTAATCAAGAACTGTTGATAAAAAAAATTCAATCCGATTTCCGATTTTAATTCTCATTTTAGATTCAATAAGGGTACTCTCTCATGTTGCCCCTATATTCTTTGGAATTCTTTAACACATTTTTCTCTTCTGATATTCTGAAATTTCACTCAAATATGTAACTGCATAGAGAGTTGAATCCTTGTGCTGGGCACTCAGCTAATCCATTTGTTATGGATTGAATTATGTTCCCCCAAAGTATGTGTTGTAAATTCTAATCCTTATACCTGTAGTTGGGAGCCCTAACCACAGTGATTAAACACTTAGCTGCTGAGAGGTCAGTGGTTTTAATCCACCAGCCTCTTCAGAGGAGAAAGATGTGGCAGTCTGCTTTTATAAAGATTGTAGCCTTGGAAACCCTAAAGGTCACTATAAGTAGGAATCACTCACTGTCAATGGGCTTGGTTGGGTTTTTTGTTGGTTTGCTTGTTTTAGTATACCCGTGGTTATAATAATCAGGAGTTCTGGTGCCCTAGTGGTTAAAGCATTGTACTGCTAACCAAAAGATTCTAGTTTGAACCTACAAGGCACTCTTTGGTAGAAAGATGAAGCAGTCTGCTTCTGTAAAGATTTATAGCCTTGGAAACACTAAGGGCAGTTCTACTTAGCCCTAAAATGCTATTATGAGTCAACTATGAGCCAGAATCTACTCGGTGGCAGGGGGTGGTTATAATCCCATTTTGGGTTTTATTGATTATTTTAATTAGGCTGTATTTAGTGTAGGGGATTTAGAAAGTAGCAAGAAAGCATAGATAAGGAAACACAGATGGCATACCACATGATGATCAACATGGAACCAGAAAACAGAAGCTGAGAAGAGACAAGGAGCTTCCCTCAGAGTGTATAGACAAAGCCTTCCTCTAGAGCCAGTGCTCTGAATTTGGACTTCTAGCCTCCTAAACTGTGAGAAAATAAATTTCTGTATGTTAAAGCCACTCATTTATGATATGTCTGTTATAGCAGCACTAGATAACTTATTCTGTCTTATTATTTGTGTTTTTTAATTCTGGGAAATTTTCCTGAATTAATTTTTCCATCCTATCTTCTTCCTCTGTGTTCTATCTCAATCTTTTTTTTTCCCCAAGATTTCTTGGTTAGATACTAAACATCCTGTATTAATTGCCTAAGTTTTTAATATATTCTCACATCATTCCCATCTTTTTGTTTCTTTTATCTACTCTGTGAGTTTTATTTCCTCCCATTTTATCTTTCAAACTCTTTATGAAACTTAAATTTCTGCTGCCATAATTTTACTTTCTGAGATTTTTATTTTCCTGTCCTCAAGTGTTCCTGAAATTTTATGGATGAAATATTTATTTATAGTTCTAAAAACACTAAGATTTTTTGAGGTTTTATTTTATTCTCTGTATATGTCTCCTTCCTTATGCTTTTTATTTTTTCTGCACTTTGTGTGTATGTATTTGTGTGCCGTGTAGTAAATTACTTAGTGTGGCTTTTCTACCCATAAGTCTTTGTAAACTCCAAGGTGGGAATTGCTATTAGCAACTGAGGAGATCCTGATTTTAAAGTTGCCCACCTGGGTTATTTCTGTTGGGCGTGGCACAATACAATGTTCTGGGAGGTTCCCACTCTCTC
>NW_006921791.1:5206661-5223142 GCF_000298275.1 Orycteropus afer afer | reverse complement strand
TCTTGTAGGGTTAGAGGAGGTCAGAACATGTGGCCTCCTTGCCGTTTTTGCATTGTGTGTTAGAGACTTAAAAACTGGACTACCAAGTCCTTGTCTATTATCTATCTACCTATTATCTATCTATCAATCTATCTATTATCTATCATCTTTCTATTTATCCATTATCTATCATCTATATATCTACAAGGAGCTCTGGTGGTGTAGTGCCTAAGGCATCTGACTGCTAACCAGAAGGCTGGCAGTTCAACCCAACAGCCACTCCTCAGAAGGAAGATGGGGTAATCTACTTCCATAGTGATACTGCCTCAGAAACCCAAGGAGGGTTCGCTATGAGTCAAAATGGACTCGAGGGCAGTGAGTTTTTTTTTTTTTTTTTTTAATCTATCTACAAAAGGAGCTCTGGTAATGTAGTGCCTAAGTCTTTGACTGTTAACCAGAAGGCTGACAGTTCAAACTCGCCAGCTACTCCTCAGAAGGAAGGTTTGGCAATCTATTTCCATAGTGGTTCCACCTTGGAAACCCAAGGAGGGGTTGCTATAGGTCAGATCCGGCTCCCCAGCAGTGCATTTAGTATTGTATCTACAAAAAGCTGAGTGTGCATGGTTGGCTCTCATAGCATCACAAGCATCACTCTAGCTTGATTGTTCATGGGGCTGGAAACTTCATTAGGAGACTTCTTAACTTTAATAGGTGGAAATTTTCACTCATCTCCAAAGCCTATAAATTTTCTTCAAAGAGGAATTGCCTGACCATCTAGCTGGGTACTAATGTGGGGGAGATCCCAGGTGGTTAGCTCTTCTATTGACAGACCTTCAATTCTCCAGTGTTCAGCTTCATGAAATACACCCACCTATCTTGTTACATGTGACATTATGTATCACACACTTCCTATTCAAATTCTCCAGAAAATGAAGTTGTAGGCTCCTGGCCAAGTACTCAATATAAAATTACTATACCAGAAAAAAGTAGTAGAGGTTTAGATTTCCAACCAAACTCCCTATTGTCACTTCATGTCTGTGTGTAGCTATCCTTTTTGAGAAAAAAGGGTCTCTTT
Source organism: Orycteropus afer afer (assembly GCF_000298275.1). Classification (NCBI taxonomy): domain Eukaryota; kingdom Metazoa; phylum Chordata; class Mammalia; order Tubulidentata; family Orycteropodidae; genus Orycteropus; species Orycteropus afer. Next base: position 5,222,088 of record NW_006921791.1, on the reverse strand, counting down.
AGGGGTCACTGAGTGAAGAAAAGCCTCTAGCTTTAGTGGGCCGGGAGCAGGAGGAAGAGCTGAAAAGGGTCTCTTTAGGGAAAATTGGATCTCGTCTTATTGGTGTCCTTTGCAAGCACTTCATTCTGTGGCTTCCTTCCATCCATTCACCCACTCTTCTTCATGTATTGATATCAATTGAAATTGTCTTCTCATGTTTTCCTTTTTCATTCTATTTAACTCTGAGGATTTTTTTTTTTTTTTACCTTTCTATTCCTTTAACTTTTTGAAAGGAGACCACAGAAGAGAGAAGATATAAATTTATGTTCTCAGTCTTTCAAATATAACAGAAATCCATATGACTTTTTGCAGAAATGTGAAAGGATTGGGATTCAGGTGAAAGAGTTGAAGGGAAATTTAGGGACAAAACACCTTCAGGTATAAGGTTTGGAGACTCAATGTGGAGGAGAGATAAAAATTTAAGCTTTTGTCTCTTGCAGAGAAGTAAATCCTATCCTTAATCGGATATAATTGCATTGGCATTGGTGCACAGATTCAAGCAAGGAGAAACCAGCTAACACCCAAGGAAATAACAATAAGGGTAAGAACTGGCATGATTTCTCAAACATGTTGAGTTAATTCATATAACTGACACAGTATTTCTCTACAATTGTGATTCATGCTATCATCAGTGAAGAAATTCTTCTCAAGGTTTTTGGTAAATGTAGGGCTGGAAACAGCTGGAGAAGATGTGTAGGCAATTAGTTTTGAAAAATTGGATTTCTAAAGGAATAAATCTAAATTAATCCAATTTATTGCAAACAGTAACAATATTTGGTAAAGTTGCTGGTGAAAAACTGAGGTAAAAGATGGATAAAAAGGCTGATAAATAAGGAAGATGTGCCTTTTATATTACTTTCATATTCTTATGCACAATGATGGTGAAGGGGTGGCTAGCTCTCTTTTACTTTATTGTAGAAGATTTTGTGTGAAAAATGTTTTAATGATTTTGGAATCACAGAGGAGAGAATGTGAAGACATGATGAGCCGAAGGGGAACTTAGAATGTGTCTGATAGAGAGGAGGACTCTGCAATTGAAATAAAGGTCATACAAATAAACATTGAACCAATTTATCTTTGAAGAAATAGTGATGAATTTGAGTACTAAGGAGTCATTTTAAGTTATCTTCTAAGATAGGTCAAATTTGATATCGTCAAATTATTGAGTTGCTATTATGGAAATTCTTGTTCAACCATTTTGTCTCAGGTCTTCAAGATGTTCTGATATAATGGAAGTCATGCTAAGGTCAAAATAGATGAATGTATGTTAAAATTTCCCTGACATTCTGGATATCTCCTCTAATGTGCTATCATTGTCTCAGTCATAAGCAAAGCAAGATTTTCTACATCTGCAATATCTTGACTATCTAATTCACCACTGGGGCATGTCACTGCCATTGAGGCCATAGTGACCCCACCTATTCTTGCAGGGACAAGTGCATTTTTGGTAGAAGAAAACATACTGTTGCTGCTTTAATTGTTTGGTCAGTTGAATTTTTATTGAGTATTTGGACTGTGAAGCGAGACAAAACTCAGAGAGAGGTAAAATATAAGGAATAATCTTAGTTTTTGTGGTGGTTAAGGTTTTATGTCAACTTGGCTGGGCCAGGTTGAGTGGTTGGGCTGCTGGATATAGTTATTTCCCATGGTGAGATTGGTAATTAACTCCATGGTGAAATCTACTGGAGCAGCTGAGTAGCTGCTTTAGGGATGTGGACTGCTTCCAGTATATAAGAAGCAACTTTGGGAAGGTCTCCAGCTTATGGCACACTTGGACCCTGCATGTAGCCGAGTCTTCATTCAGTAGCCTGCCATGCCCTCCTGATCTTGGGGCTTTTTCTGGACTTGAATTATTGGCCTGCCGTGTTGTTTGGTAATATCAGGACTGTGCCTTGTTACTTGTCAACCTTGGATTTGTCAGCCTCAGTGGCCAGCAGTTGCCTGAGTGAAGAAAAGCCTCTAGCTTTAGTGGGCCGGGAGCAGGAGGAAGAGCTGAAACTCAAGGTTGAGGGGTTTTCACCCAGCCCCTAGAGCCTGGGACTTTGAACTCAGACTTTTAACCTTCAAAATTGTAAGAGAATAAACTTCTGTTTAGTCAAGCCATGCCATTTGTGGTATTTTCCTGTCAGAGTAGCACTAGGTAACCAAAACAATTTTCAAATAAGTTATGATGTAATAAGCAGTTAATACTAGAATCTATAAAAATGTGGCGAGTGCTACAAGGTAGATATGCCATCAAATAATCAATTGAATGGGGACCAAGATTTTCCAAAATGTTTCAATGAACATTTGGACAGGGATGTCCCACAACAAAGGATTTCATTCTTAAATAAGTTTGAAAATTTTGCACAGTACTTTCCCTCTTTGTGTTACTTCTAATGTTTCTAAGGATAAAAGACTGAGAAGTTCTAGAGCAAAGTAACCTACTTAACTTTGATTAAATATTTTTAAAACTAATTTATCAGTGAACTCTCTTTAGAAAAATATTAACATCTAGGGTGAGAATGGGACTAGATATTATGAAGGATATAGTAGTTTAGTAGCAACTATGTTCCTATTTTGTACAAACTTCTTGAAAAGGACCTATTGGTTATGCAGGCAGTATGGGCTGTTGGACTCTCACAGGTTCCGTGGCAGGTTACAGAGGTGGTTATGTGGGTCCTGTTCTACTCTGCTCTGTTCTATTTTTTCATTTCTTTTTCTTTCCCCTTCCTTCCCTATTTTTCTTGTTTCCTTCCTTTTTTTTTTTTTTCCTTAATCCCCCCTTTGTTCTTTCCTTCTTTCTTTCCTTGGTATCTTATCAATAAATTAAAATGGAAATGCATCTGACAAGAGGTGTGTCTATCTTTTTAAAGACATTTGACCTTAAAAGAAAGAAATGGAAAGCAAAATCAAGGTCAAACAGTGAAGTTTTGTTTTGTTTTTAATAAAATGCTAGTTTTAAGTATGTCTGTAGACACAGGAAATGGAATTAATGGGTAATAAGGAGAACAAAGGAATAAGGGTTGAGGCTAAATTCCTTAGCACCTAAAATGTATAGCCACTATTTTATCCACTTTACATTCTAGGCACTATACAGGATCCTTTTCATGTCACGTCTTCTATAATCCTCACAAAAATCCTACTAGACAAGTTTTATATAAGCTTTACTGATGAGAAAATTGTCTCAATTATTCCTTAGATAAATTGGCCAGCTCACACAGCTACCAGTGGCATACCTAGATTTTTTTTTTCCCTTTCTACTGTTTCATGAAACCAGTTGTTATCAAGTTGATTCTGACTCATGGTGACTTCCTGTGTTTAAGAATAGAAATGTGGATCTTCAATGGCCATGCTCTTTCAGAAGTAGACTGCCAGGTCTTTCTTTTGAGGTGCCTGTGAGTGGACTCAAACTACCAATCTCTGGTGATGATGAGCCCTAATCATTCACACCACCCAGGGACTTCTTACTGTTTCACAGGGAGAGATGAAATACAAGCCATAGATGGAGTACCCAGTGTGGAGATTCTGTATTACAACAATCTTTCCTCTGAGAATGACAAGAAAGACCAAATTTTTATATGGCAATAAACATGAGTGGGACCTGAGGATGAATGTAAGTACCAGTGGAATAGTAGCTTTTCAGGGACTGAAAGGTTCACAATTACCTTGTAAGAATGAAGAAAGTTCACTAGGAGAGAATGAAGGAAGATGGAATAGTTTAAGAAGGATTGAGACAGAATGTGATAATTTCTCAGGAAAACTGTTTGAAGAAAAAGTGTGCGTTTCCCTGCTACATATCCCTCTATAATACCATATAGTAATGATTAGAATTTGTTGCCCTCAGAAGTACATGTTCAGGACAGTTTGAGAATTATGTTGTTCAACCTCCAGCAACATACTTGAAGTGACAGTAAAACATTACTTGCACATACTAGTACCTACTTAACCCTTCAGCCTTCCTCTATTCCCACCATCACTGTCTTAATCCTGCCTACAAATGGATGCCCCACTGGAGACACTCATGGAAGACAGTCATTATTATTGCACACAAGTAAGATCTTACTGAAGATAATTCAAAAACCATTGCAACAGTATTTTGACAGAGAACTTCCAGAAGTACAAGCTGGATTCAGAAGAGGACATGGAACAAGGGATATCATAGCTGTTGTCAGATGGATCTTGGCTCAAGACAAAGAATACCAGAAAGATGTTTACTTGTGCTTTATTGACTATGCAAAGGCATTTGATTGTGTGGATCATAACAATTTATGGATAACATTGAGAAGAATGGGAATTCCTGAGCACTTGATTGTAGTCATGAGGAACCTGTACCTTGACCAGGAGGCTGTCGTTCAAATGGAACAAGGGGACCCTACATGGTTTAAAATCAGTAAAAGAGTGCATAAGAGTTGTATCAATTCCCCACACTTATTGAATCTATATGCTGAGCAAATAATCAGAGAAGCTGGACTATATGAAGAAAAACATGGCATCAGGATTGGAGGAAGAATCATTAACAACCTGAGATACACAGATGATACAACTTTGCTTGCTGAAAATGAGGATGACTTGAACTTACTGATGAAGGCTGAAGAATACAGTCTGCAGTATGGATTATGTCTCAATATAAAGAAAACAAAAATCCTGACAACTGGACCAATGAGCAGCATCACAATAAATGGAGAGAAGATTGAGGTTGTCAAAGAATTCACGTTGCTTGGTTCTATAATTGATGTCAATGGAAACAGCAGTCAGGACATTAGACAACTTGTAGCTTTGGGAAGGTCAACCGCAAAGGAACTATTTCAAGTGCTGAGGAGCAAGGATGTCTCCTTGAGGACTAAGGTGCGCCTGACACAAACCATGATATTTTCAATCATCTGGTATGCATGTGAGAGCTGGACAATGAATAAGGAAGACCGAAGAAGAGTTGATGCTTTTGAGTTGTGGTGCTGGCGGAGAATGCTGAAAGTACCATGGACTGCTAAAAGAACTAACAGATCTGTCCTGGAGGAAGTGCACCCGAAATGCTCCTTGGAAGCGAGAATGGCCAGACTTTGTCTCACTCCATTTACCTGAATAACTCGAACAACTTCCTTGCCTATACCTCTACTACTCTCCAACTGGCCCTCCACACTGGGTCAGATTACTTTTCTATCTGGATCTTAGTTCAAGTCACATGGGAGTGTTTCTCATCAAAGCAGAGAACAAGATTGTAGGGGCAAGTGAGGGAAAATGTCTTCTAATTACTTGACTTGTGTCTCATACTGTTGTACATAATCAAAAATCAAATCTGGCCAAAGCTGGACAAATACATATGGAGGAAGCTATCCATTTTCTGTTCCAACTGTTACTTTAACTATTGTGCCTAGCGAGAATCTTAATGGCAATTTGTGGAGTTCTGTAATGAAGGGTTTTGATAAGAGTATAAACCCCAGAATAAGGAGTCTGGGCCATTACCCCAGCAAAACAATAATTCAACTGACAAATTATTTAATGAAAAACAATTATTTAAAATCTCTAGAAATTGTCCTAAGGGTATACAACAAATGGAGAAACATGCATTCCAAAAAAAAAAAAAATCATTAAACTTCAGTAAAAACTGAGAGTCTATGGCATTGAACAACTGACCCTTTCACCTACCCCTTTCAGTTCAGCGTCACTTCTGCTCTAAACCAAGTATGTGTAGAAAAAAGGGCTCACTTGCTGTTTCTCCAGTGCCAAATCTGGGGCTATATTTTAGATTTCACTCAGGGAAGGAAAGGCTGCCACTTCTCATTCCCCTCAGCTCTTTGTTGCAGACCCTCTATTTTGGGTGAGCACAGTAGAGAGGATCTGTCTTTCTTCTCTGAAATATCTTTCACTCATAGGGTAGAAGCTCTACTCCAGGTGCAGCATGACAAAAATACTGGAACCAGATCACCTTCACTGTAGCACACTTTTAAAGTGTAGCTTCTATGCTGGGAGGGAAAAGCCAAGAAGATCAGGAGATCTACCTTCTGGTGCCCAGAGTGGAGTGGAGAGTGTTAATTTTGGTAAGTCTGTTCCTGCTCCCAGTTTCAGTGCAATAGTGCAAGGGTTCTGCTCTGCAGAAGGGCAGGCCATAGGACTAAGAGCTCTGTAGCACTACCTGAGAGAACCAATTTTATTTGGGAAAAAAGTAGGGAAAACTTCATGCCTGAAAGCATTATCAAAGAACAAGGAGATTTTGGTGAAGAACAATTAAGAGGAGGCTGGTAGCTCAAACAAAATTGCAGAACAACTAGAAGTTTAATAGAGAAAGAGAAACTCAAGAAAAGCCTTTCCTGGGATCACAGTCAATTATTGGAGTTGTGAAGGCTGCACCCATGTGCTAGATTGTACTCACTCAGAAGTAATCAGAGTACAATTTATCACAGACCCAATCATCACAGGGCAAAAGCCTCACTAGCACACATGCTGAAACATAACCCCTAATGAAACACTGATTTAAAATACGCTCCTCTGACCTGGCTGTGAGGCAGGCACAGGACCTTGCAGTGTTTTGTTCTGTTGTACATAGGGTTGCTATGAGTTGGAGCTGACTTGATGACGCCTAACAATAACAAAAACACTATGACCTATACCTAGTAAACCAGGCTTAAAAATAAACTCATACTGAGTTCTGGCAGCCTAGAAGATAGTGTGTATTTCCAAGGCTGTGCCCTCTCAGGAACCTTCTCAGAGAGGGATCCTTCAAGCTACTAGTCCTGAGTAAATGTGCTACATAAACAAACAAATAAATACATAAAATTAAAAAAAAAAAACCTTCCTAAACTGTGATTGAAGCCTCCCAATAACATATATACCCCATAGTAAAAGAAAAAATTGAACTGGCTAAGGGATCTGAAGACAAACTTCACCAGCTTAACCAGCTTATGCCACCTCAGGGACAACTCCTATGCCATCAGCTAAATATATATATATATAAATATATATATAAATATATAGATATAGATTAGATATAGATATAGATATATATGTATGTATATGTATATAATCTAAACAGGGACATCAAAAGATACACACTGTAAGGGAAATAGACTTTGTAGAATTAATCCAGTTAAGTCACAAAGCAAACAAATGAAAAAACAACAACTCTTTTCACAGTCAAAGAGCAAAAACAGTTTCTAGAATTGCTACAATATATGATTTAAAATGTAAAATATTCCAAATAATTATGATACATACACAGGAGAAAAAGCAGGCAATAGAAACTGCCTTTGAAGGGACCCAAATAGCCTTAGCAGACAAAGACTTCAAAGCAGCTGTGGTAAATATCTTCAAAGAACTAAAGGAAACCATGGTTTAAAAGTTAAAGATAGGTATGAGGAAGAGATATCATCAAATAGAAAATATCAGTAAAGAAATATACACTATTTAAAGAATAATATGGAAGTTTTGAAGTTGAAAAGTACAATAACGGAGATGAAAACTTCACTACAGAACACAACTGTAGATCTGAACTGGTGAGAAAAAGCATCAGTAAACTTGAAGATAGGTTAATAGAAATCATCAAGTACGAAGGCAGAGAAAAAAAGAGTTAAGAAAAATAAATAGTACCTCAGAGAAATATGGAACACCAAGTGCACCAACATACATGTCATGAAAGTACCAAAAAAAGGAAAGAGAGAAAAGGACAGAAAAAAAAAAAATTAATAAAATGATAGTTAAACTTCCCAAATATGTTGAAAACATAAATCCATAAATCCAAGAAGCTCAATGACTTGGTAAACAAAAAGATAAACAAAAAGGATAAACAAAAAGAGATCCATATCTAGACACATCATAGTTAAGCTATTGAAAGTCACGAATAAAGAGAACATCCTGAAAGTAGTAAGAAAAATATGATTCATCACATTCAAGAGAACTGAAATAAAATTAACAGCTGACATCTCACCAGAAGGGAGCTCTATTGACATAGTGCCTAAGACATTTGACCACTAACCAGAAAGCTGGCAGTTCAAACCTACCCACCACTTCTCAGAAGGAAGGTTGGGCAATCTACTTCCGTAGTGATACTGCTTTGGAAACCCAAGGAGGGGTCACTGTGAGTCAGCTCCAACTCAGAGGCAGTGAGTTTGGTTTTTTAGTCTCATCAGAAATAATGCAGGTCCCAAAGAAATCGGATGACATATTCAAAGTGCTGAAAGTAAAAACTAACAACTGAAAAGCAACCAACCAACAAGCAAAGGTTATCAACCAAGGATTTTGTTTCAGCAAAATTATTCTGCCAAGATAAAAAAGAAATAAAAACATTCTGAAATAAGAAGAACAAACCTGAGAAAATTTGTTGCTAGCAGATCTTAGAAGAAATACTAAAGCAATTTCCTCAGGTTGAATCTATACTAAAAAAGTACCAGTCAATGTAATTTTATAGGTAATTACAAAAGACAATATAATCGCATATCTATTCTTTCTCCTCTTAACTTATTTAAACAGCAATTGCATAAAGCATTAGGTATGCAATTTTATTATTGGCCTATTACATCTATGGATATAATATATTTGGCAATAGATGGGTTATAAGGAAGATGCATGGGAGTAAGGAAATGACACCAGATAGTGAGGAAAATATATATGAATATATGAAGACAACTAGAAAGTATAAATAAAGTTAGTATAACAAAGGCAAAACAAAAAGCAAAACCCACTGCCTTTAAGTTGATTCCAAGTCATAGCATAGGACAGAATACAACCACCCCATAGGGTTCCCAAGGCTGTAAATATTCACAGAAGCATATGGCCACATTTTTCTCCTATGGTGGATTTGAACTGCCAGCCTTTTTGGTTAGGATCCAAGTACTTAAACCTCTATACTAAAAGGGCTCCTTGTGAACATAACAAACACTATGTATATGTACTTGCTTTCCTTTCTTTCCTCAGTTACTTTAAAAAATATGAGATCATATAAAGAAATAATCATAGTCATTTATTGTTAGGTTAGTAAGATAGTAGACATAATATTTATAACAATAATAGCACAAAATAAGAGGGAGGAGATGGAGCTATGTAGTAGTAAAATTTCTATGTGTCATTGAACTAAGTCAAAATGAATCTGAAGTAGATTCTAATCACTTTAGATGTATTTTATAAACCCTAAAGAAACCACAAGAGAGGATCTAAGATGTTAGACTAGGGAGTTACATTTTCTAGATTTTCTACAACAAAGACTCATGAAACCAAGTGAAGTGGACATGGATGACAATCCTGGAACCCAGAACTACAAAGGAAAGGGCAAAGAAGCAAATCAAATACTGATGAGAGGAAGAGACTGAACAGAAACAATGAACAAGGAATGATAAACTGCCAATCAACACAGTATAGCCAATCTGAAGTCTTATAAGCAGTGTTCTAATCAGAGCAGGAACCAGATAACTGACTCCTATTGCCTAGGAATGTACTAGTACCCACATAGGTAGTCAGAGACCAGGGAGGTGAGCCCTCCTTACCTTGCACAATATTCTGATAACTAGATGTGCAAATCTCCAACACCAACCACCAGCAGCCAAATTGGCCCCACTGCCAGTGCTGTCCTTCTGTTTTAAAATTTTTATTCTTCATCTTTCTTAGTTTTTCCATGTACCCTACTTTCTTTTCTTTTTTAGTTCCTCTTCCCTCCCCTATCATTTTTGGATCCCATACAGAGACCACTCCTCCCCCCACTGCCCTCATGGTCAGCAGTGCTCAGCTCCAACACTCCTCTGTCAGAAGTGTTGTTCCTGTGGAGCCAGTGCTGTGGTCCTCTGCAGCCATGTTTGGCAACTATAACTTTCACCAGCACTGTGTTGATTTTTTTTTTTTTTCTTCTTCTTAATTCTTCCCTCCTACCTCTTGTTTCTCTTCTCTTTTTTTTCCTCTTCTTCCCCCTGTTTTTTAATCTCATAGAGAGAATACCCGACCCATTGCCTTTGTGGCAAGCAGCACCTGCCCCTGCCCTTCCATGGATGGCAGTACATGTTCATCTGGGGTGAGCTCTGCAGTCTTGCTGTAGCTGTGTTTGATGGCTAACACATGCACCAATTTTCCCCCCTCTTTTTTCTTTTTCTTTATTCTATCCTTCTCAGTTCTTCCTCTTTCTTTCTTTCTTCTTTTTTTTTTTTTTTTTTTAATACAGCTGAATGTGTGACCCATTTCCCCTGCTCTGTATTCAATACCACCCACTCTTGATCCTCTGTATTTGGTGGTGCACAGCCTTGCAGAGAGAGTGCCACATTTCTGCTACAGCTGTGTTTGGCAGCTAGCATTTGCATCAGGACTATAGTGCATTTTTTTTTCTCTTCTCTTTTTTTTTTCCCCTCAAGTCTCCCATTTTCCATCTTGCTTGTGCTTTTGTTTTTTCTTTCATGCTTGTTTTTTCTCCCTCTCTTCCCTTTCACCACCCCCCTCTTTTTTTTTTTTTTTCTCATCTTCTTTCTTTCCTCAGCAGTTGGGAGCCAATTACTCTACTGTTCCAAACCAGCTACTACATACACTGAATGAGTGCTATCACCTGATCCAGCACCACTGGATCAATGACAGACAGTAGCCAACAACACCCAGACTGCCCTCATTGGCTGTGCACAATCAGTGATTACAGTGATTAGAAACTGATGCCAACACTCCCACCTGCTATCAAATTCACCAGAGATAGGTGGTGCGTGCCCCAGTGCTGCCAAACTAGCAATCAGAATAAAAAGTTGCACTGTTGCCAGAGTATATCAAAACAAAACAAAAAATCAGGATGAAGAAAACCAACATACAATCAATAAATTGATAAAATAACACTACAATGTCTCAGAAACAACAGACCACTTCAAATCACATACACACACAAAAGGATATCAAGGCTATAACAAATGATGAAAATATAGGGCCAGAAAACATTCCAGAGGAAGAAATTATATTGGAAGTATCTAATAAGGAATTCAAAATAATTATACTTAGTTACCTTCCACAAATTGAGAGAAAAATTGAGGCAACCATAGACAAAATTGTAGAAAATTTTAAAAATACAATACAAGAAAAAATTGACAAAATAAATGGAAAATTAGAAACCATACTCATTCAGCAAATAGAAATGCAGAACATTTACACTAAAATTTCAGAAATAGATACAGCATTGGCAGTGAAAAAGAGTGAAATTGAATCATAGGAAAACAGGATTAGTGAGATTGAAGACAAATCTCGTAATACTAATCTGTTAGAGGAAAAATCAGAAAAAAAGAACAAAAATATGAATAAAGCTTAAGAATATATAAGAAACCATTAAGAGGAATAACTTACGTGTGATAAGAATTCTAGCACAGGAAGAGACAAAAAGTAAAGGCAACAAGAAAATTGTCAACAATTTGTTGGATTAAAACTTCCCTAATACCATGAAAGATTAGAAAATCTGCATTCAAGAAGCTCAAAGAATTCCAAATTGTATAGACCCCAAAAGAAAATTGCCAAGATATATCATAATCAAACTTTCTTAAACCAAACACAAAGAACCCTGAAAGTAGCTTGAGAAAAACAAGAAGTTACCTACAAAGGAGAACCAATAAGAATATGCTCTTATTTCTTGGTAGACACTACATAGACAAGAAGGTAATAGGACATAAAACTCAGAAAGAAAAAACAATTAGCAACAATAATAATATATATAGGAATATTATCCCTCAAATACAATGATGAAATTAAGACAATTCAAGATAAACAATAATTTGTAAACACCATACCAATCTTACAAGAAATGCTAAGAGAAGTCTCTCAGAGAAAGAACGAGCAATATTAGACAAAACCCAGATATTATGACACATGACAACCTCATCTGGAAATCAACCCAGACATAGAAGTATCAAAAATAAAATAATCCTACAAGATTGAAAATAAAGAACCAGGGATATCAATTTGTCAACAATGATAACTTTAAAGTATAAAGAGGGAATAAATGACGTAGTTACAGAACTTAAAAATGAAGAGGACACCAAGATGATACCAAAATGGCATGAACTGTTTTAAAGTTGAGAACATAACAATAAATTATAGGATAATGTAAAAGAAAATTAACAAACCTTAAAATCAAAAGAAAGAAAATCATAAAATCTCAGTAAACACTAAAACAACAGCTGTGAAAGAAATGATAATATCTACAAACAAAATGAACTCAGAATAATATATGGAACAAACAAATTATCATCATCAACACACACACACACACACACACACACACTACAGCAAAGTGACCGCAGTAAATTCACACCTATTGATAATTACACTGAATGTGAATAATCAAGAACAGAGAGTAGCAGAAAGGATATGAAAACATGACCCAGTAATTAATACAAGAGATACTCATAGACATAAAGTAAAAAATAATTTAAAACTCAAGGGATGGAATAACACATATCAAGAAAATGAGAACCAAAAAAAAGAACTGAAATGGCAATATTAATTTCTGATAAAATAGACTTTGAGGCAAAAACCAGCAAAAGAGACAAGGAAAGATGTTATATAACGATTAAAAGTTCAGTCCAATAAAAGGACATAACCACAATAAATATCTATGCACTCAATGAAGAAGTTCCAAAATACATAAATCAAACATTACCAGAATTGAAAAGAGAAATAGATAACTCCACAATTGTGATAGTCGGAGCTGTGTGTCAACTTGGCTGGACCATAGTTCTGTGTGGTTTAAGCAATTGTGATGTGGGTTAGTCCCATGATGATATCAGATGTATATGTTTTGAGCAGCCAGTCTGTTGAAAGGGAATGTCCCTAGGGGCGTGGCCTGCTTCCAATATATTTATGCACATCCTGGGAAAAGAGACACTTTTCTGTGGATCAGGATCCTGTGGTGCTGCCTACAAATTTTTCTGTGAGTGAACAATCCACCATTCAGCCTGGAGATCTTGGATTCTTCATTCGTTGGAGTCAATAGCCAGTATACTGCCTGCCGACCTTGAGCACTTCAGCCCCTGCAGCTGCATGAGTCAGGAAAAGCCTCCAGCTTGACACCTGATCCAAGAACTTGGGACTTGCCAACTTCTATAAGTGTGTGAGACATTTTCCTAAGATAAATTTCTCTTTCTCTATATGTATATATAAGTTTTATTGGTTTTGGTTCTCTAGAGAACTCAGCCTGACACAGCAATAATAGTAGGAGACTTTAATACATCACTTTTCATGAAGGACAAAACAATTAGAAAGAAACTCAACAAAGATACTAAAATATTAATGACACAACAAACCAACTAGATGTCACAGATGAATACAGAACATACTACCCAACAACAGCATACTATATGTTTTTTTCTGGTGCACATGGAATATTATCTAGAATAGATTATCTGTTGGGACATAAAGGAAGCCTCAATAAACTTAAAAACATTGAAATAATACAAAACATCTTCACAGATTACAATGCTATAAGATTGGAAATCAACAATAGGAAGACTAAGGGGGACAAATCAGATACATAGAAACTGAATAACAACCTGCTTAAAAACTACTGGGAAACTCAAGAAGCAAAAAAAATGAAATTAAAAAATTCCTTGAATCAAATGAAAATGAAAATATAACATACCAAACAAAATTTTGGGACAGAGCAAAAACAGTGCTCAGAGAACAATTTTTAGCAATAAATGCACACATCAAAAAAGAAGAAAAAACCAAAATCAACACCTTAACACAACATCACCAACAATAAGAAAAAGAATGACAACATAAGCCTACAGACACCAGAAGAAAGGAAGTAATAAAGATTCAAGCATAAATAAATGAAATGAAAAAAAAAAAAAAATTTTAAGAATCAACACAATTAGAAGTTGGTTCCTTGAAAGGATTAAAAGAATTGCCAAAGTACTGGTCAATTTGAAAAAAAGGAAAAGAAGGAGAAGATGCAAATAACGCAAATAAGAAATGGAATAGGCGATGTCTCAACACTTGTTGTGTTGTTAGGTACCATCATCGAGTGGGCTCTGACTCATAATGACCCTATGTAAAACAGAAGGAAACATTCCTGGTGGTATTCCATGCTCACAGTCCTTGCTATATAGAGCCCACTGTTGCAGCCACTGTGTCAATCCATCTTGAGGGTCTTCCCCTTTTTCTCTGATGCCCCACTTTACCAAGCACAGTATCCTTTTACAATGAAAAGTCCCTTCTGCCAACATCACCAAAATATGTGAGGCAAAATCTGGCCATTCTGGTTTCCAAGGAGCATTACAGGTACACTTCTTCCAGGACTGATTTATTCATTCTTCTGACAGTCGGTGGTATTTTCAGTATTCTTTGACAACACCACAATTCAAAAACATCAACTCTTCTTTGGTGTCCCTTATTTACTGTCCAGCATTCACATGCATATGAGGCAATTGAAAATAGCATGGCTTGGGTGGGACATACCTTATTCTTCAAAGTGATATCTTTGCTCTTCAACGCTTTAAGGAGTCTTTTGCGGCAGATTTGCATAGTGAAATATGACTTCTGAATTCTTGACTGCTTATTCCGTGGGTATTCATTGTGTATCCAAGTAAAATTAAATCTTTGACAGTTTCAATCTTTTCTCCATTTATCATGATGCTGCTTATTTGTCCAGTTGTGAGGATTTTTGTTTTCTTTATATTGAGGTGTAATCCATACTGCAAACTGTAGTCTTTAATCTTCATCAGTAAATGCTTCAAGTCATCTTCACTTTTAGCAAGCAGAGTTGTGTCACTTGCATATTGCAGGTTATTAATGAGTGCTCCTACACTCCTGATGTTGTGTTCTTCTACATATAGTCCATCTTCTTGGATTATTTGCTCAGCATACAGATTGGATAAGTATGTGAAAGGACACAGGCCTGATACATACCTTTTGTGATTTTAAACCATGCACTATCCCCTTGTTCTGTTTAAATGACAACTTTCTGGTCTATGTACAGGTTCCTCGTGAGCACAATTAATTGCTGTGGAAATCCCATTCTTCACAATGTTATCCATACTTCGTTATGATCCACACAGCTGAATGCTTTTGCATAGTTTGTGAAACACAAGTAAATGTGTTTCTGGTATTTGCTTTAAGCCAAGATCCATCTGACATCACCAGTAATATTCCTTGTTCCATGTCCTCTTCTGGATCCAGTTTGCATTTCTGGAAGTTCCCTGTCAATATACTGCTGAAACTGTTTTTTAATTATCTTTAGCAAGATTTTGCTTGCATGTGATATTGATGTTGTTTGATATTTACATATTCTGTTTCATTACCTTTCTTCGAAATGGGTACAAATATGTATCTCTTCCAGTCAGTTGGTCAGGTAGCTGCCTTCCAAATTACTTGTCATAGACAAGAAGGGAGTGCATCAGGGTTGTATTCTTTCTCCACACTTATTCAATCTATATGCTGAGCAAAGAATCCAAGAAGCTGGACTATATGAAGA
>NW_006921791.1:5197462-5205051 GCF_000298275.1 Orycteropus afer afer | reverse complement strand
ACACAAATAATCAATGATCGATCAAAAGGGCAGCATTTGCCCAGGGATAAATCTCAGAATCCAGGAAGAAATAGGAAAGATAGACAAAGGGAAACGATAAACACAGGAAGGAAGTGGGTGAGTCCTGTTACATTGTGGGGACTGCAATCTATGTCACAAAACAAAACATGTATAAATTGATGAATGGAAATGCAAAATGCTCTGCAACTATCACTGAAACCATAATAAAAATAAATAAATAAATACATGAATGAATGGAGGATGGAAAGAAGAAAGGAAGGAAGGAAGGAAACCACAAGAAAATAACTCATAAATTTTATTTTAAAATAATGAATTAAAAATTGTATTAGCAAGTATACACTTCATACAAAATAAACATTAAATAAGGCATAGAGGAACTAAAAGGACATATAGAAAACCAAATATAAATTTCAGACAGAAATCCAGCCATATCAATAATAACATTAAATATGAATGGATTAAACAGTCCAAACAATGGCAGAGATTGTCAGATGAATAAAAGATTATAAGGTTCAACTATATGTTGTCTATAAGAGTTACCCTTTATATTCAAAGATACAAATAGGCTGAAAGAAAATGAATAGAAAAAATATTATGCAAACAACAACCATAAAGATGATGGAGTAGATACACTAGTATCAGACAATATAATGTTATCAAATATAAAGAGGACATTTTACAAATGATAAGAGAGTCTCTCCATTAAGAAAATATAATGATTATACATGTATATATGCCTAAAAGCAGAACGCTGAAATCCATGAATTAAAATCTAACAGAATTAAATGGAGAGATTGACTATTCAACCATAGTACTTGGATACTTCAATATCCTATTGACATAATGAATAGAACAACCAGGAAGAAGATCTATAATGAAATGGAAGCTTTGACAACATTCTAAACCAGTCATACCTAACAGATATCTATAGAACACCCACTCAATAGCTACAGATTACACATTCCTCTTAAGCACATGTGGACTACTCTGCAGGACAGACCATTTGTTAGGCCATAAACAAGCCTTGAAAATTCAAATGGATTAAAATCATTCAAAGTCTAATTTATAATGACAATAGACTGAAATCATAAAACAGTAATATAAGGAATTTTTGCAAAGTTAAAAAATATGTGGAAATTACATTCCTAAATAACTAATAAAAAGAAGAAATAAAAAATAATGAAGAAATCACAAAAGACTTTAAAATTTTATTTCAGATTAATGAAAAGGAAAATATAACATACCAAAACATGTGAGATACAGTTCTCGAGAGAAATTTTATACCTGTAAATGCTTACATTAAAAAAGAAGAAAGATCGTAAATCAGTAACTTAGTTTTCCATCTTACTAAACTACTAAAGGAAGAACAAACTAAAGTCAAGTCTAGTAGAAGGAAGGAAAATAATGAAGCTAGAGTGGAAATAAATAATGGAATAAAAATAGAGAAAGTAAATTACAATTTTGATTATTTGAAAAGATCAGCAAAATTGGCAACTATTAGGTAGATTTACCAAGAAAATAACAGAAAATTAAAATTACAAAAATCAGAAATGAAAGAAGGGAAAATAAAAAATAGAAAAGATTAAAAAGGAGATATTGTGAACAGCTGTATGACAGTGACTTACATAATCTAAATGAAATGGATTAATTTCTAGAAAGACATAAATTACTAAAATTGAATTAAAGAAATAAAAAATCTAAACATCCTTATAATAAGTAAAAAATAAAATTGCTAATTTAAAATTTTCCACAAAAAAGTTCATGTTCACATGGCTTTCCTTGAGAATTCTACCAAATATTTAAGGAATTAATACCAGTTTTCACAAGCAATTCCAAAATATAGAATAAACAAACAAACAAAAAAGCAAACCCACAGTCATTGAGTCGAATCCAATTCATAATGACCCTCAGTGGGTTTCCAAGGCTGTAAATCCTTACAGAAGTAGATTGTCTCATCTTCCTGCCATGGAGTAGCTGGTGAATTTGAACTGTGAACCTATTGGTTTTAGCAGTCAAAGGCCTTAGGCACTATGCCACCAGAGTTCCTTAAAAATATAGGATAGGAGTGAATATTCCCAACTCATTCTATTAAACAACTGTTATCCTTGTAATAAAACCAGAAAAAGATATCACAAGAAAAAACAAATATTCCTTATGACTATACATGTAAAAAATCCTCAACAAAATGCTAGTAAACCAAATTCAGCAACATGCATACATGACCAAGGGGAATTTCATACCATTCAGGCAAAATTGGTTTATCTTCAGAAAACTAATAAAAATAACATGCTGCATTAATATTATAAAGGAGAAAACCCAAACTATCTTCTCAATGAGTGCAAAAAATAAAAAAAGCAGTTAACAAAATTTGACATTCTTTTATGATGAAAAAGGAGCTCTGGTGGTGCAGTGCCTAAGGCATTTGACTGCTAACCATAAGGTTGGTGGTTCAAATCCACCAGCCACTCCGTGGAAGGAAATTGGTCATTCTACTTCCATAGTGATACTGCCTCAGAACCCCAAGGAGGGGTTGCAATGAGTCAGAATCCTCTTGATAGCAGTTGAGTTTTTGGTTTTATAATGAAAAGTGTTTAACAAATTAGAAATATGAGGGAACTTTCTCAATCTGATAGAGAGCATCAATGAAACCCACAGCTATCATAATCAATGGTGAAAAATGAATATTCCACCTAACATAAGAAATGAGACAAAGCTGTCTGTTTCTACCAGTATTTAACATTGTACTGGAGATTCTTATCAAAGAATTAGTCAAGAAAAAGAAAGAAACAAACAAACAAAAAAATCGGTTATGAATTTCCGTGTGTCCCCAGAAAGATCACGTTGAAGTTCTAACCCTGGTACATGTGAACTTCTTTGGAAATAGGGTCTTTGAGTTAACATGAGGGGAAATGGGGGCAGGGTGTCCTATTCCATCCAAGTGAAGTCTTATAAAAGAGGTTAACAAACACAGAGCCAGAGACAGACAGAGGAAAATCAGCCTACGACAACAGAAGCTGTTACACCTGCGAGCCAAAGAACACCATGGAATTCTGTAAGCCACTAGAAGCCAGGAGACGGGCATGTAATAGTTTCTCACAAGGAATTAACATGGCTATCTCAATTGTAAGGCATTTTGCTGTTAACCAGAAGGTCAGCCATTCAAAGTCACCAGCTGCTATGTGGAAGGAAGATGAGGCAATTTACTTCTTTGAAGATTTATAGCCTTGGAAACCCAAAGGGGATCACTGTGAGTTGGAATTGACTCAGTGGCAATGAGTTTGGATTTTTTTTTTTTTTTTTTAATATCCTGATTTGGACTTTCAGCCTTCTGAACTGTAAGACAATAAATTGCTTTTCTTTAATGTCACTTACTTTGTGGTACTTTGTTACATCAGTTCTAGGAAACTTAAGTAAGCATCAGTTTTGGAAAGGAAGAGTCTGATTACCTCTACTCATAGATGACATGATCTTGTATCTGTTGTTAGATGCCATTGAGTTGGCTCTAACAAATATAGTGACCTCATGTACAACAGAATAAAACACTGTGTAGTTCCATGCCATCTTCACAATCTTTGATATGTTTGAGCCCATTGTTGCAGCCACTGTGTCAATCCATCCCACTGAGGCTCTTTCCTTTTTTCACTGACTGTCCACTTTGCCAAGCATGATATCCTTTTCCAGGGACTGGTCCCTTCTGGCAACATGACCAAAGCAGGTGACATGAAGTCTGGTTAATCTTGCTTCTAAGGAGCATTCCTGCTGTACTTCTTCCAAGACAGATTTGTTCATTCTTCTGCGGCTGCATGGTATTTTCAGTATTCTTCACTAACACTGCTCTCCAAATGCATCAGTTCTTCAGTTTCCTTATTTATTGTGTAGCTTTCACATGCATATGAGGATATTGAAAATACCATGGCTTGGATCAGGCACACCTTACTTTTCAAAGGGACATCTTCATCCTTTAACACTTTAAAGAGGCTTTTTGCAGCATATCTGCCCAGTGCAATACATTGTCTGTTTTCTGACTGCTGCTTCCATGGGGTGGGGGTGGGGTTGATCATGGATCCAAATAAAATGAAATCCCTGGCAACTTCAATCTTTTCTCCGTTTATCATGATGTTGTTTATTGGTCCGTTGAGAGGAATTTTGTTTTCTTTCTGTTGAGGTATAATCCATAGTGCAGGCTGTAGTCCTTGATCTTAATCAGTAACTGCTTTAAGTCCTCTTCACTTTCAGCAAGGAAGTTTGCATATTGCAGGTTGCTAATGAATCTTCTTCCAGTCCTGATGCTGTGTTTTCCTTTGTATAGTCCAACTTCTCAGATAATTTACTCAGCATACAGATAATACAAGTGTAAAAGGATACAAGCCAGAGGCATATCTTTACAGATTTTAAACCATGCAGTATCTCCTTGGTCTGTTGGAATGACTGCCTCTTTGTACAGGATTCTCATGAGCATAATGAAGTGTTTCCTGAATTACCACTCTTCGCAATGTTATCCATAATTTGTTATGATTCACACAACTGAATGTCTTTGCATTGCACAAGTAAACACCTTTCTGGTATTCTTTGCTTTCAGCCAAGATCCATCTGACATCAGCAATGATATCCCTGTTTCCAAGCCCTTTTCTGAATCTGGCTTGAATTTCTGGCACTTCCCTTTCAAATTACTGTTGCCATCAGTTCCTGGAGCCTTGTTTTTCATCAATTTCTTTAGTGCTGCTTGGACTTATTCCTTCAATAGCAGCAGTTCTTGATCATATGCTACCTCCTGAAAGGGTTTGAACAATGAAAAATTCTTTTTTGTACAGTGACCCTGTATTCCTTCCATCTTCTTTTGATGTTTCCTGTATCATTCAACATCTTGCCCATAGAACTCTCCAATGGTGAAACTTGAATCTTGATTTTTTTTTCCTTCAGTTCTTTAAGGATGAGAAATGTTGAGCATGTTCTTCCATTTGTTTTTCTAACTCCAGGTCTTTGCACATTATAATATTTACTTTCTTTTCTCCAGTCATCCTTTAAAATCTTTTGTTCAGCTCTTTCATTTCAACATTTTTTTCTATTTACTTTAGCTAATCTCCATTCAAATGCCAGTTTCCAAGTCTATAACATCCATTTTGATCTTTTCTTCCTTTCTTATCTTTTAAATGACCTTTTGCTTTCTTCATGAATGATGTTCTTGATGTTATTCTACTACTTGTCAGGTTTTTAGTCATTAGTGTTCAGTGCATCAAATTTGTTCTCCAAATGGTCTCTAAATTGAAGTGAGATATAATCAAGTTTGTGTTTTAGCACTCATTGCCTTATTTTCATTTTATTCAGCTTCAGCTTGAAATTACATATTAACAATTGATGGTTTGCTCTGTAGTCAACTTCTGGCCTTGTTCTGACTGATGCTATTGAGTTTCTCTATCACCTCTTCCAACAGATGTAGTTGATTTGAATTCTGTGTATTCCATCTGTTGAGGTCCATGTGTATAGTTGTCATTTATGTTGTTTAAAAAGGTATTTGCAATGAATAATTCATTGGTCATGCAAAATTCTATCATTCAATGTCCAGGGTTATTTCTATCACCAAGGCCATATTTTCCAGCTACCACATTTTTCATGTTCCCAACTTTTGTATTCCAATCAACAATAATTACTAATACTTCTTGTTAGCATGTTTGGCCAATTTCAGACTGCAGAAGTTGGTAAAAATCTTCAATTTCATCATCTTTGTCATTAGTCATTGGTGCATATGTGGATAATAGTAGTATTAACTGATCTTCCTCTTAGGTGTATGGATATTATTCTATCACTGATGGTGCTATACTTCAGGATAGATCTTGAGATGTTCCCTTTGATGATGAATGCAATGCCATTCCTCTTCAATTTGTTATTCCTAGCATAGTAAACCATATGCATGTCTGATTCAAAATAGCCCAAACCAGTCCATTTCAGCTCACTGATGCCTAGGGTATCAATCTTTATGCATTCCATTTAATCTTTGATAACTTCCAATTTTCCTGGACTCATTCTTCATATGTTCCACATTCCAATTATTAATGAATGATTGTAGCTGTAACTTCTCATTTTGAGTCATGTCATATCAGCAAATAAATGTCCTGAAAGCGTTAATCCACCCATATCCTTAAGGTTGACTCTACCTTGTGGTGACAGGTGTTCCCTGGTCATATTTTGAGTGCCTTTTAACCTAAGTGGCTCTTTCCAGCACTGTATCAGACAATATTTCACTGCTATTTATAAAGTATTCCAGTAATACATCAGAGAGTCTTTCACTGCTGTTCATAAAGTTTTCAATGACCAATTTTTTCAGAAGAGGATGACCCCATCCTTCTTCTTATTCTGTCTTAGTCTGGAAGCTCCTCCGCTGAAACCTGTCCACCATGGGTGACCCTGCTAATGTGTGAAATACCAGTGGCATAGCTTCCAGCATCACTGCCACATGCAGGCTACCACAGTACAACAACTGACAAATGAGTGGTAGGATCTTATATAGAGAATATGTTAAATAAGTCACTAAAAACTTTTAGAACTAACAAAAGAGTTCATCAACTTTGTAGGATATTAGGCTAATATACAAAAAATAATTGTATACATTAGCAATGAACTTTCTAAAAATAAAATTAAGAATATAGTTCAGGTTTATAATAGCATCATAAGAAAATTTATAGGTATGAATTTAATGAAAAGGGTGTAACTCTTTGTCCAGGTTTCTAGTGTCTCCATAATAGAAATACCACTAGTGGGTGACTTTAAGTAATTGAAATGTATTTTCTCACAATTCTGGAGCTAGATTTCCAAATTAGAGCATTGACTATAAGGGAAGGTCTTTGCTTGTCATTAACCCTGGGAGTTCCTTTGAGTTCCCTGATGTTTCTTGGTATTTCTTGGCATTTTCTTCCACCTGTGGATTTCTCTTTGTCTATTCTTCTATTTTTATAAATCTGAAGTGGTTAGGTTTAGAATCCAACTTATTCTAGTATGATTTCATTAACATAGTAAGTGGAAATCCCCTTTCCTAAACAGGATAATATTTACAGATACAGAGGTTATGATTTTTACATATATTTTGGGCACTGCAATTCAATCTATAATAGACTTATACATTGAAAACATCAAAATGTTAAAAAAATTAAAGCTTTAAATGAATGAAAAGACTTGTGATTTAAATTAATTGGAAGACTTAATATTCTTTTTATTATTATTATTTTTATTGTGATTTGGGTGAAAGTTTTCAGAACAAATTCATTTTCCATACAGCAGTTCTTACACATTTTGTGTCATTACATTAACTGCAATTTCCCATGATGTAATAGCTCTCTTCCCACTTCCTCCTCATAGTTACCTCTTCCCTGTGTCCTTCCCTGCCATGCACTTTGGCCCCCTGAGCTGTCTTTCTGTGCATACACAGCCCCTCTATTCTCCCATGATTGATCTCTGTAAGGAGTATATCTACCTGATGTAAATGTTCAGCCCATATGTCTGTTTTTTTTTGGCTGGAAGCCACAGGAGTGAGTTGAATTCCAGATCTGAAAGGTAGGTAGGGGCCATAATCCCAG
>NW_006921791.1:5193044-5196951 GCF_000298275.1 Orycteropus afer afer | reverse complement strand
TTTTTTTTTTTTTTTTCGCTGCAAAAAGAAGCTTTATTGTTTCTATTTTGTCCATCCTTGGAAAAAGGGTTTCAGGATAGTTCAGATGCAGCCTCGTGGCTGAGGAAGAAGTTCAGGCAGAGGCCTGAAGCTGGCAGGGGAATGCAAAGGGCCTTCCCAGGTTGCAGGACTCTAGAGGCACTGAGTCATCATGCTTGAGGGTGAGTCTCTTGAAGAGGTACTCGCCCAACCCTGCTTGGGGGTTGGCCATCCTGCGGAGGTTGCTCACGTGGTCACCCATCTTCTTGATGAGCTTCACCTCCTCATCCAGAAAATGATTCTCCAGAAAGTCACAGAGATGGGAGTCTGTGTGGATTGAAGCCACAGTGTGCAGATCCAGAAGGGCCTGGTTCAGGTTTTTCTCCAGGGCGAGGGCGGCTTCCATGGTATCCATGTTTCTACCCCATTCATCGTAGATCGGCTTCTTCACATCCTGGAAGAGAGTGTGGCCACCACGCTTGTTTTGCAGCCTCAAGAGAATCTTGGCACCCTTGGGTTTCTCCGACAGCTTGCAGAAGAAATGTTCTACACCTTCCAAGGCCACATCATCCCTATCGAAAAAGAAGTCCAGAGAGAGGTAGGTGTAGGAGGCCTGCAGATGCAGATTGACCAAGTGGTTGACCCGTGGGGGGAATAGTTCTGACAGATCCGGGAGCTCATAGCTGGTTGAGGATTTGGAGGTAACCACAAAAAATGATGTTAGCAGTCCCTGGACAGGGTTGGCTGAGAAGATGGTCTGAGAGGTTGCGCCTGGAGAGAAAGTTGGAGCGTGGGCAGAAGCTGGAGGTGGGGAGTGGCTGGGTTTGTTCCGTCCAAACACTGTTGAAGCAAGAGACAGATCCACGGGACCTCTGGGGAGCTTCTATACCGGGACATTCTTAAGCACATATAAATATGCTTGTAAAAACATCATCTGCACACCCTGTACATGGTCATGGGCACATTCCCCTCTGCCTAGACCAACCTGATCATTCAGCTTGTCCACACATCTATCTACCTGTACATCAATGTTTGCCATCACTGGAATCGCAGTCCTGTATATGCTAAAGGGTTCATCTTTGTTGTCTGTACCTCCCATGTACCTCTCTGTGTCTTCCTCTTCCTCAATGCTACCGTATTGATTACTCACATTTGGTACATTACCCTTCCTTTCACCCAAATCAACACTTATCTCTACCTATCTAGCAGTGTTCACCTCCCCACCCTCACCCCCTTAACCAACAAAGAAAATTCCATTCCATATATAAACATTTCCTTGACTTTTTACAATAGCAGACTAACACAATATTTGTACTTCTGTGATTGATATTTTACTCAGCATAATGTCCTCCAAGTTCATCCATGTTGTGTGGTGTTTTCAGATTCTATATTATTTTTTTGGGTTGCATAATATTCCATTGTGTGCATATGCCCTAATTTGGTTATCCATTCTTCTGCTGATGGGCGCCTAGGTTGTTTCCATCTTTTGGCTATTGTAAATAGTGCTGTGGTGAACATTCATGTGCACGTATCTGTTGTCCTAGCTCTCACTTCTTTAGGATATATACCTAGTAATGGGATTGTTGGGTTAAATGGTATTCCTAATTCTAAATTTTTAAGCAATTACTATGAGCTCTGGTGGTGTAGTGCCTAAGGTATTTGACTGCTAATCAGAAGGCTGCCAGTGCACACCTACAAGTCACTCCTTGGAAGGAAGATTGGGCAATCTACTTCCATAGAGATGTCTTCTCAGAAACCCAAGGAAGGGTTGTTATGAGTTGAATCAACTTGAAGGCAGTTTTTTTTTAGTTATATCATTTCACAGTCCCACCAGCAGTGTATGAGAGTCCAGATCTTTCCACATTCTCACCAGTATTTGTTATTTTCTGCCTTGTTGAGCTTTGCTATTAGTGGTGGGGGAAGATGATATCTCATTGTTGTTTTGATTTGCATCTCTCTAATGGCTAATGATTGTGAATATTTCTTCATGTCTTTGTTGCCTGCCTGAATATTCTCTTTGGTGAAGTGTCTATTAATATTTTCTGCCCATTTTTAAATTGGAGTATTAGTCTTTTTATTGTTGAGGTGTTGGAGTTTTCTATAAATTTTAGAGATAAGTCCCTTGTCAGATATATCATTACCAAATATTATTTTTCCCTATCTGTAGGTTCTCTTTTTACTCTTTTGGAGAAGTCTTCAGAAGCAGATAAAAACTTATTTTTTAGAAGGTCCAATTCATCTGTTTTATCTTCTGCTGTTTGTGCATTTTGGGTTATGCTTGATAATCTATTTATACCATATATAAGGGCCGCCAAATTTGCCCCTATTTTTTCCTTGAAGAACTTCATAGTTTTAGGTTTCACATTTAAGTCTTTGATCTATCTAGGGTTAGTTTTTGTGTATGGTGTGAGGTACAGATCTTGTTTCATTTTTCTGCAAATGGATCTCCAGTTTTGCCAGCACCACTTGTTAAACAGACAATCTTTTCCCCATTTAATGGATTTTGGCCCTTTATCAAAGATCATCTGACCATAGGTCAATAAATCTATTTCTGGGTTCTCAATTCCATTCCACTGTTCTATGTGTCTGTCATTTTACCAGTACCAGGCTGTTTTGACTACTGTGGCTGTAGTTTTTGAGATCTGGGAGTGTGAGATCTCCTACTTTGTTCTTATTTTTCAATAGTGTTTTGCTTATCTGAAGTGTCTTTCTTTTCCATATAAAATTAGTGATTTTTTTTTCCACATCCTTAAAGAATGTTAATGGGATCTGGATTGGAATTGCATTGAATATATAGATTGCTTTGGGTAGTATTGGCATTTTCACAATGTCCAATTTTCATATCCACGAGCATGATATATTCTTCCATTTATGTAGGTCTCTTATGGTTTCATGAAGTACTGCTTTCTAGTTTTCTTTGTACGGGTCTTTTGTGTCCTTGGTAAGATTTATGCCCATGTATTTTATTTTATTTTATTTTTTTTGGTAGCTATTATACATGGTATTGATTTCTTTATTTATTTTTCAGCAATTTCTTTACTGGTATAGAGGAATCCAAGTAAATTTTGTATGTTGATTTTGTATACTGCCACTATGCTACTTCCAGTAGTTTTATTGCGAGTCTCTTAGGTTTTCTATGTATAAGATCATATCATCAGCAAATAGGGATAGTTTGACTTCTTCCTTACCAATTTGATTGCCTTCCATATCCTTTTCTTGCCTTATTGCCCTGACTAGGTCTTCCAATACAATGCTGAGCAGAAATGGTGATAGAGGGCATCCTTGTCTAGTTCTTGTTTGCAAGGGGAATGGTTTCAGTCTCTCTCCATTGACAATAGTGTTGGCTATTGATTTTATATATATGCCTTTTATTACGCTGAGGAATGTCCCTTTTATTCCTATTTTGCAGACTTTTTTTTTTAAATCAGGAATGGATGTTGGATTTTATCAAATGCATTTTCTGCATTGATTGATATGATCATGTGGTTCTTTTTCTTTGTTTTATTTATGTGATATATGATGTTGACTATTTTTCTAAGTTTGAACCATCCTTGCATACCTGGTATGAACCCACTTGGTCATAATGAATTATTTTTTGGATATGTTGTTGTAGTCTATTGGCTAGGATTTTGTTGAAGATTTTTGCATCTATATTCATGAGGCATATTGGTCTGTAGTTTTCCTTTATAGTGATGTTTTTGCCTGGTTTTGGTATCAAAGTTATGCTTGCTTCATAAAATGAATTTGAGAGGATTCCATCCTTTTCTATGTTCTGGAATAGTTTGAGTAGGATTGGTGACAGTTCTTATCTGAACATTTGGTGGATTTCTCTGGTGAGATCATCTGGGCCAGGACTTTTTATTTGTTGGTAAATTTTTTATGACCTGTT
>NW_006921791.1:5173527-5191325 GCF_000298275.1 Orycteropus afer afer | reverse complement strand
CTACTGTGGCTGTATAGTAGGTTTCAATTTATTCTTTTGTTATAGGTCTATTCAACTTTTCCACCTCAGTCTGTGTTAGTTTAAGTAAGTAATATATTTCTAGAAATCTATCCTTTTTTCTAGATTTTCAAATTTGTTAGAGTACAGTTCTTCATAGTATCCTGAAATTATTCTTTTTATTTTAGTTGATTCTGTTGTGATGTCACCCAATTTGTTTCCTATTCATGTTATTTGTATTCTCTCCCTCTTTTCTTTTGCTAAATTTACCAGTGATTTGCAAATTTTATTAATATTTTGAAAGTTCAAAAATAAACCCTTCAATTTATGGTCATTTGATTTTCAGCAAGGGAGTCAAAATAATTCAATGGAGAAAGAACAGTCTTTTTGACAAACGGTACTGAGACAATTGCATATTCATATGGAAAAGATTGAAGTTGAGCCCTTACTTCACATCATACACAAAAATTAACTCAAAATGGATTATACACTTGAATTTAACAGACAAACTACAAAACTCTTAGAAGAAACCTTTGAAGTAAATTTTTGTAACATTGTGTAGGGCAACGATTTCTTAGGACATCAAAAGTACAAGCTTTGGTAAATAGAATGATTGGACCACATAATTTCTTTTTTCTTAAAGTGCTGACAATAATTCCATCAGGAAAATAAAAGACAGTCCATAGAATGGGGGGCACATATTTGCAAATCATATACTTGATAAGGTACCTGTATCCAGACTATATAAAGAATTCATAACCCAACAATAAAAAGACAACCCAACAACAAAAGGGCAAAAGATTTGACTAGAAATTTTTTCAAACAAATGGACAAAGAGCCAATAAACTCAGTTAAAGATGTTCAAGATCATTAGTCATTGTTTTTGTTGCTAAGTGCTATTTAATCTCTTCCAATTCATAGTGACCCTATGTACAACAGAACAAAACACTGCCTGGTCCTGCACCATCACAATTGCTGTGATACTTGAGCTCATTGTTGCAGCCACTGTGCCAATTGGTCTCATTGAGGGTCTTTCTCTTTTTCAGTAACCCTTTTCCTTACTAAGTATGAAATCCTTCTTCAGAGAACGGTCCCTTCTGATAACATGACCAAAGTATAAGATATGAAGTTTGTGCTTCTAAGGACCATTCTGGCTGTACTTCCTCCAAGAAAGATTTGTACATGAAAATTATTCATTAGTCATTAGGGAAATTCAAATCAAAATAATAATGAGATATCACCTCATACGATGACTAGACTGAAAAAGAAAATAATAAGTATTGGCAAAGATACAGAGAAATTGGAAATTGCATACAATGCTGGTGAAGTACAAAGTGACCCAGACACTTTAGAAAATAGTTTTTAAAATGTTAGTTATCTGATGATTTGATAAACCAAAATCTAGGTATATATTCAAAGTAAATATAAACATATATCTACATACAAACTAGTACATGAATTTTTATAGCAGCATTATTCATATTTCTAAAGAATGGAAAAAATCAAATATTCATCATCTAATGAATGGAATAAAGGAAGTAGGGTATTTCACACAATGAAGAACCCTGGGTGGTACAAGCAGTTTGTAATCTGCTCTTAACCTAAAGGTTGGTGTTCCATAACCACCCAGGGTTTCCATGAAAGAAAGAACTAGCGAACTGCTTGCATAAGGATTATAACCAAGAAATCCCTATGGAATAGCTCTACTCTGTAACACACGGGTTTGCCATGGTCAGAATTGACTTGACGCCAGCAACAGGTATTCATACAATAAAATTTTCTTGTTTTTGTTGATTTCCATCCAGTCTGTTCCAACTCATAGTGACCTTATGTATAACAGAATGAAACACTGCCCAATCCTGAGCCATCCTCAGATTGCTACGCTTGAGCTCATCATTGCAGCCACTATGCAATCCATCTTATTGAGGTCTTCCTCTTTTTCATTAACTGTACAATTTACTGGGAACCTTGGTGGCATAGTGCCTAAGGCATTTGACTGCTAACTAGAAGTCTGGTGGTTCAAACCCACCAGCCACTCCTCAGAAGGAAGAGTAGGCAATCTACTTCCATAGAGATACCACCTCAGAAACCCAAGGAGGGGTCGCAATGAGTCAAATCAACTTGATGGCAGTGAGATTTTATTTATTTATTTATTTGTTTATTAAATACATTTTACTAAGTGTAATATCTTCTTCCAAGGACTGGTCTCTCCTGACATGACCAAAGTCAAAAGGTGAAGTCCCCCCATCCTCATGTCTGAGAAAATCCACTTGTATTTCATCCAAGACAGATTTGATTATTTCAGGCAGTCCATGGTATATTTTATATTCTTTACCAACACTCTAATTCAAGCTTATCAATTCTTTTTCAATCTTCCTTATTCATTGTCTAGCTTTTGCATGCATATATTGTTGTTAGGTGCCATCAAGTTGGCTCCAACTCATAGCAACCTTATGTACAACAGACTGAAATACTGCCTAGACCTGTGCCAGCCTCACAATAGTTTCTATGCCTGAGCCCATCATTGCAGCCACTGTGTCAGTCCATCTTGTTGAAGGCCTTCCCCTTTTTTGCTGACCCTCCACCTTACCAAGCATGATATCCTTCTCCAGAGAACATTCCCTTCTGACAACATAACCAAGTAAGTGAGATGAAATCTGGTCATTCTTGCTTCCAAGGAGCATTCTGGCTGCACCTCTTCCAGGATAGATTTGTTCACTGGTAGTCCATGGTACTTTCAGTATTCTTCACCAACACCACAACTCAAAAGCATAAACTCTTCTTTGGTCTTCCTTGTTCATTTTCCAAGTCTCACATTCATATGAGGTGATTGAAAATTCCATGGCTTATATTAGGGGTACCTGAGTCTTCAAGGAGATATCTTTGCTCTTCAGCACTTTAAAGAGGTCTTTTGCAGCAGAACTGCCCAGTACAATATGTTGTCAGATGTTTTACCTGCTGCTTCCATTGGTGTTGAGTGTGGAACCAAGTAATATGAAATCATTAACCACTTCAATCTTTTGTTCATTTATTGTGATTCTGCTTATTGGTCCATTTGTGAGGATTTTCATTTTCTTTAAGTTGAGATGTAATGCATACTGAATATGAGATGAAAGAAAATACCATGGTTTGAAGCAAGCACATCTTAGTCTTCAAAGTGACATTTTTTTTCTCTTTAACACTCTCAAAGAGTCTTTTGCAGGCACTTTGCCCAATGCAATATGGCATTTGATTTCTTGACTACTGCTTTCATAGGTGTTGATTGTGGATTTGAGTTAAATGAAATCTTTAACAACTTCAACGTTTGCTCCATTTATCATAATGCTGCCTGTTGGTCCAGTTGTGAAGATTTTTGTTTTCTTTATGTTGGGGAGTAATCCGTACCAGCAATAGTCTTTCATCTTCATCACTAAGTGCTTCAAGTCCACTTTGCTTTCAGCAAGCAAGATTGTGTTATCTGCATATCTCATGTGTTAATTAATCATCCTCCAAGCCCGATGCTGTGTTCTTCTTCATATAGTCCAGCTTCTCAGATTATGTGCTCAGTATACACATTCCATAAGTATGGTGAAAAAAAAGAACCCTGATGCACACCTTTCCTGATTGTAAACCAGACAGTATCCCCTTGCTCTGTATGAATGACTGCTTCTTGGTTTAGGGACAGGTTCGTCATGAGCACAATTCCAGAATACTTAATTCTGGAATTCCCATTCTTTGCAAAGTTATCCATAATTTGTTATGATCCACACAGTTGAATACCTTTGCATAGGCAATAGAAGACAGTTAGACATCTTTCTGGTATTCCCTGCTTTTAGCTAAGATCCTTCTGACATCAGCAATGGTATCCTTCATTACATATCCTCTTCAAATCTGGCTTGAATTTCTAGCAGTTCTCTTTCTATGTACTCCTGCAACCATTTTTGAATTAGCTTTAGCAAAATTATTTTAGTGTGATATTGATATTGTTTGACAATTTCTCCATTGTGTTGGATTACCTTTCTTTAGGATAGGCACAAATATAGGCATCTTCCAGTCAGTTTGCCAGGTACCATTCTCCCAAATTTCTTGCCATAGACAAGTGAACACTTCCAGCATTACCTCAATTTGTTGGAACATCTCAATTGGTATTCTGTCAATTCCTGGAGGCTTGTTTTTCTCTAATTCCTTCAGTGCAGCTTGGACTTCTTCCTTCAAAACCATTGGGACTTTATTATATGCTACTTTACATCTTCTTTTAATACTTTTGGTGTTGTTCAATATTTTGCCCAGAATTCTTTCAGTATTTCAAATAAAATATTACACAGTAATAAAAAGGAATGAAGTACTGATAATGCAAAAACATGAATGAAGCTTAAAAAGATTATACTAAGTGAAATAAGTCAGTCACAAAAGGTCACATATTGTGTTATTCTCTTTATATAAAATGTTTGGAACAGGTAAATCGACAGATACAGAAAGTAGATTAGTAGTTGTCACTGGCTGAGGTAAGTGTGGTGGTAGAATGTAGATGGGCAGTTAATGAGTTCATTTTTTTTGGGGGGGGTGAATGATAATATTCTAAATTTTGGTTGTGGGGATATTTACACTGTCTTGTGAATATATTAAAAATTTTGAATTGTACATATTAAATGGATTAATTGCATGGTATATTAATTATATATATGTATATGTAAAGCCCTATTTGGAATGAAAATTAACAGTATAAACCTGAAAACCAGAAATGATAGGACTGAAAAGAGAGTATTTTCAATTTATGCTGTTGTATTTCAGAAATATATATCTAATCATATAGTTCCCTCATGTAAAGTTTTTCTATGTCTCCAATTGTTGATATTCTTTAACGTAGCTTAGACACATGCATGGTCTAAATACTGCCTTCTCTTCAGTGTTACTTCTTCCCACTTCCTGACTCATTCTTTTCTCACACCATACTTAGCATCTTGAGGATGGTTCTCCATCCTCTTCCCTAACCCCCATCTCATCCTGAATAAATCAGTCCATATTTCCTTTGGTCTTCCATCACCATCGTCCTCAAACTCAATCATAAACTGTGTCATTCCTTATAACATCCAGTGAAGACAGTAAGCCCTGGGATAGCAGAACTGTGACTTGTAAACTTAAGTAGCTTTCTGTTTTTTTTTTTTCTTTTCTCTAAAATACAGTACTTATTTCTTTCATTAACTAGTTCTCATTTTTTTACAAAAATTTCTTCTTTTAACTGTTTTGCTGCTATAGGTTGAAAAACTGTGAAATGTGTGGAGTTAGATCCTAATTTCTAATATAAATATGTTAGCCATGACATTTGAACTTTCTCTGTCTACACTTGTGTACTTAGAAATAAAGTTTTTTCCCTTCTCTTCACACTACAGCTAACAGGGGATGACAAGCAGTTAATTACCTTCCAGTGATGAGATTCTAATAAAAATAAAACAATATTAATTTAGCAACTTGGCAATTAAAGTATTATGGTTATTATGCTTAAAGTACAAATAATATTGAAAGTTAGAACACAATTTCATTCAATTGCAAGAAATATGATTGGCCAGATGTGTGATTTAATATGATGTAAGTGAATCTACCAACTGACCATATTTTAAGTTGAATGCTGAGCAGTTTGCAGGACATCTCAGGACCTCTGTTTGCATATCTAGAGGTTATGTATGAGTCACTTATTGCTAGTATATGGAGACAGAATCAGAAAGGGCTGGGGTGTGTTTTGTGGCAGAGTCTCTGACAGCCTATATTTACCCATTGGACATACATGCACATCTTCCTAAGCATTCATTTAGCTGACAGTCTGGGAAATGTCAGCTTTCTAATTAACTCCAAACAGAGAAGATTGTGCTGCAATCTGAAGTTCCTTTGATTGATATGGCTGCAATTAGAGCCCAACAATCTCTGTGCACACTGAAGTGGAGAGAGGGCCGAGGAAGAAGGCTTCTGTGGACTTTCTGATGAGCAGAAGCTCTTCCTTCTGAGTGGAGGTGATTTTTGTTCCATGCCCATAATTGGATTGTAATGTTTGAAGGAAGATACCTAGATGTGTCATCGCAACCTTTCCAACCCTCCAAAGCAGATAATTTATTATTATTTTTTATAATAAAAAGGAAATGCATGTTATCCTTTAGTTTGCAGCTATTTTTTATTAAGGGTTTTTTAAGACTTTGAAGATTGTTGTGGTAAATCCAATTACTTATTTTTTATACTTATGAAATATATCGACAAGAGGATGCTTATTTTTATTTATTTATCTTTAAAAAATAGTTAAATCTGATGTGTAAAGTCATATGATTAAAATGACATGACTAAATATGAAAACAGATTTTTAGATGATTTGTACAGATGCTTATATGCCAGATAAAAATTATTGTCTTGAGAATTGAGTTCATAGGATAAAATTGTGAGTACCCAGTTTGTGGTAGGAGCTATAGAAATGTTGTTGTTGTTGTTGTTGTTTTGCCGTCGAGTTGACCCCGACTCATAGCGACCCCTCCTTGGGTTTCCGAGGCACTATCACTACGGAAGTAGGATTGCCCAACCTTCCTTCCGAGGAGTGGCTGGTGGGTTATAGAAATGTTAGGAGATATGAAAACAACTAAGAAGTGCCTTTGGCCTTAAGGAAGTATGGAGATGGATGGAGAAAGAATTGAAACAAAAGGTGTAATGGCATCAATTCTAAATGGGGGCCTAATCAGGAGAGTTTGACAGTGTAGGGAAAAGAGTAGTTCATTCAGATTAGAAAGACATAGAAATTTCAAGAGGAAAGGTGAGGGGCAATTGAATTGGTCTCTTGTGGATGAGAATTGTTTCATTAAGAGAAGAATTGGGTCAAGAAGATTCCAGGCTGAGAAAAGACCTAACAGTAAGAACCTATTTTATATGACTTAATACCAACAATTTGGGTGTATGCTGAAGAATGTTAGTTATCTGTGAGTTGGCTCCAACTCATGGTGATTTTATATGTAATGAGATGTCCAGTCCTGATCCATCTCCATGATCACTCGTATGTTTGAGTCCTTTGTTGTGGTCATTGTATAAATCCATCTCATGGAGGATTTCTGGTGCCTTTGCTGATTTTCTACTTTACAAACCAGGATGTACTTATCTATCAATTGGTCTTTCCTGATGTTGTGATCAAAGTATGTGCTGAAATGTTAATTTTTGTTGTAGTTTGGTGACATCGAGTTGCCTCTGACTATAACAACCTTATGTACAACAGAACGAAACATTGCCCATTCCTCTGCCAGATTCACAATATTTCCTATACCTGAGACCATCATTTCAACCACTGTGTCAATTCATCTCATTGAGGGCCTTCACCTTCTTCACTGACCCTCCACTTTACCAAACATGATATCCTTCTCCAGGGAATGGTCCCTTCTGACAACCTGACCAAACTAGGTGAGACAAAGTCTGGCCATTCTCACTTCCAAGGAGAATTCCTGTTGAACTTCTTCCAGGACATATTGGTTCATTCTTTTTGCAGTACATGGACTTTCAGTATTCTTCACCAACACCACAACTCAAAAGCATCAACTCTTCTTCTGTCTTCCTTGTTCATTGTCCACCTCTCACATGCATATGAGGTAACTGAAAATACCATAGTTTGGAGTAGGCACACTTGAGTCTTCAAGGAGACATCTTTGCTCCTCATCACTTGAAAGAGGTCTTTTGCAGCAGAGTTTCCCTGTGAAATATGTTTTTTGATGTCTTGACTGTTGCTTCCCTTGGTGTTGATTGTGGAACCAAGCAATATGAAATCTTTAACAACTTCAATCTTTTCTCTTCAATTTATTGTGGTACTGTTTATTGGTCCAGTTTTGAGTTTTCATTTTCTTTATGTTGAGATGTAATCCATACTGCAGACTAAAGTCTTTAATTGTCATCAGTAAGTACTTCAAGTCATCCTCATTTTCAACAAGCAAAGCTGTGTCATCTGTATATCGCAGGTTGTTAGTGAGCTTTTTCCCAATCCTGATGCCATGTTCTTCTTCATATAGTCCAACTTCTCACATTATTTGTTTAGCTTAAAGATTGAATAAATATGGTGAAACGATATTACCCTGACACACTCACTACCTCATTCTAAACCATGTATTATCCCCTTGTTCTGTTTGAACAACAGGCTCCTGATCTATGTACAGGTTCCTAATGAGCACAATCAAGTGTTCTGGAATTCCCATTCTTCTCAATGTTATCCATAATTTGTTATGATCTATACAATCAGATGGTTTTGCATAGTTAATAAAACACAAATAAACATCTTTCTGGTATTCTTTGCTTTGAGCCAGGATCCATCTGATGTCAGCAGTTATATCCCTCGTTCCACGTCCTCCTCTGAATCCAGCTTGCATTTCTGGAAGTTCTCTGTCAATATACTGCTGCAACAATTTTTGAATTTTCTTCAGCAAGGTTTTACTTGTGTGTGATATTAATGATTTTGTTCCATAATTTCCACACTCTGTGGGATCATCTTTCTTTGGAATGGGTACAAATACGGATCTCTTCCAGTTAGTTGGCCAGGTAGCTGTCTTCCAAATCTCTTGGCATAGACAAATGAGTGCCTCCAGTGGGGCATCCATTTTTTGAAACTTCTCAATGGGTATTCTGTCAATTCCTGGAGAATTATTCTTTGCCAATTTCTTCAGTGCAGCTTTCACTTCTTCCTTCAGTACTACTGACTGGTTCTTGATCTTATGCCACCTCCTGAAATTGATGAACATTCACCAATTATTTTTGGTACAGTGACTCTGTATATTCCTTCTGTGGTGGTTATGTTTGTGTGTCAACTTGGCTGAGCCTAGTTGAATGGCTGGGCAGCAATAGTATTCCCTATGATGAGACTGGTCATCAACTCCATAGTGGAATCTACTGTGAGCAGCTGAGTAGCTGCATAAGGGATATGGTCTGCTTCCTGTATGTAAGGAGAAGAATTGGGGAACAGTATCTAGCTTATGGCACACTTGAATGCTACATGTAGCTGTGTCATTGTTCAGAAGCCTGCCATGCTCTG
Source organism: Orycteropus afer afer (assembly GCF_000298275.1). NCBI lineage: Eukaryota > Metazoa > Chordata > Mammalia > Tubulidentata > Orycteropodidae > Orycteropus > Orycteropus afer. The sequence continues at coordinate 5,182,315 of NW_006921791.1, read as the reverse complement.
CCAACTTTGGGACTTTCAATGGACTTGAATTAATGACATGCTATGTGGTTTGGTAACATCAAGACTATGCCATTTTATTTGTCAACCTTGGGCTTGTTAATGTTAGCAGCCAGTAGCTGCCTGAGTGAAAAGATGCCTCTATCTTCAGTGGGCCAGGAGCAAGAGGCAGAGCTGAAGCCCAAGGTTGAGGGGCTTTCACACAGCTCCTAGAGCCTGGCTCTTTGAATTCAGACTTAAAGCTTCTAAAGTTGTAAGAAAACTCCTGTTTGTTCAAGCCATCCCATGTGTGGTATATTCTTGTCAGAGCAGCACTAGGTAACCAGAACACCTTTCATCTTCTTTTGATATTTCCTGGATCATTCAATATTTTTTCCATAGAATATTTCAACATTGCAACTTGAGGCTTGAATTTTTTATTCAGTTCTTTCAGCTTGAGAAATTCCAAGTATATTCTTCTCTTTTGGTTTTCTAACTCCAGTTTTTTTTTTTTTTTCACATTTCATTATAATAATTGACATTGTCTTCTCCAGCTGCTCTTTGAAATCCTCTGTTCAGCCCTTTTATCTTGTCATTTCTTCCATTTGCCTTAGCTAGTTCCCATTCATGTGCAAGTTTCAGAGGCTCTTCTGAAGGAAGAGCTGCAAACATCTACTAATAATTAGAATATGGAATATACAAAGTATGAATCTAAAAAATTGGAAGTTGTAAAAAATGAAATGGAATGCATAAAGATCTATTTCCTAGGTATTAGTGAGCTGAAATTGACTGGTTTTGGCAATTTTGAATCAGATAACCATATGATCTACCATGCCAGGAATGACAAATTGAAGAGGAGTGATGTGGTATCCATCATCACAAAGAATGTTGAAGATCTATCCTGAAGTCCAGTGCTGCCAGTGATAGGATAATAATCCATGCACCTACAAGAAAGACCAGTTAATAATACTATTATTCAAATTTACACCAACCACCAAAGCCAAAGATGAGGAAACTGAAGATTTTTACCAACTTCTGCAGTCTGAAATTGACTAAACATGCAATCTAGATGTGTTGATTATTACTGGTGATTGGACTGCAAAAGTTGGAAACAATGAAGAATCACTGGTAGTTCAAATGCTAGAGAATGGATTTAATGGTGAAGGTGGCTGCAAACATAGAAGATCAGATTACATGGAACCTCAAATGTCTTTTTTTTTTTCCCCCCGATGGTGGCAGGGAATCATTGCAGGTTTTTAGTAAAAGTGCATGAGCTGATCTACATTTTAGGTAGGTAACTTTTTCCTCATTGTAAAGCAGGGAGACACTGAAGACAGGAGAACCAGTCAAAACGTTATTGCAATTGTCTCGATGAGAGATTGTAGAGTCTAGGTAAGCTGTAATTTTCACTTTTTCTTCAAGTCAGAGTAATTGATGCTCCCAAGGAGCTCTGGTTGTATAGTAGGTAAGGCCTTTGGCTGCTAGCCTGAAGGTTGGCACTTCAAACCCAACAGATGCTCTGTGAGAGGAAAATGAGGCAACCTATTTTGGTAAAGATATGCAACTTTGGAAACCCAACAGGGGTCAGAATCAACTTGATAGAAGTAAATCAAAACCAAACTCTTTGCCATCAAGTTGAATCCGATTCATAGAAACCCCTCCTTGGGTTTCTGAGGTAGTATCTCTACAGAAGCAGATTGCCCAATCTTCCTTCTGAGGAGTGGCTGGTGGGTTTGAACCACTAGCTCTCTGGTTAGCAGTCAAATGCCTTAGAAATTATGTCACCAGAGCTTTTTTTTTTTTTTTTTTTTTTTTTTTTAATTTAAAAGGATTTTACATCTTGTGATTGATTCTCAAGGATGAGGTATTCTTATGAACTAATAAGTCTGATTTTATGTTTGTTTTATGAATGTAGTTTTTTCTTTCTCCCTCTCTCTCTATCTGAAATCCTTTCGTAAGTCCCATGTGATTTCCTTAGGTAGTTCAGTAAACTCACTAACTTTTCCATTCTACTTTAATCATTTCATGAGCTGTAAACATGTCTACTTAAACTTCTTGAGTGTTTAAGGTTATTTGGAAGAGAAATAACACAAGGCTATATTTGACCTAATGTTAACTTTACCCATAAGTCACTAGTAATAAAATTGTTAATTTACTGGATGTTGTTAAATGTCAAAAATGGAAGTTAACTTTTCAATTTTAACATTGCTAAAATTTATGATAAAGTATTTTTTAAGGACATAATAAGATTTAACTAAGTTGTTTCTAAACATTATAACACTACATACAACCTTAAAGTACAGCTTAGCTTGTATTGTATCAGTTAAGAAAATGTCCACTTGAAAGTAACATCTTAGTTACAGTAATATGTATATACACACACATGTGTAAACTGTCGTTAGCTTCCACTGAGTGGACCCTTGACTCACAGTGATCCCATGCACAGTAGGACAAAATGCTTTCTGGCCTTACACCATCCCCATGATGAGTTGGTGATCAGTCCTAGTCCATCTTAGTGTAAAAGCTCCACTGAAACCTGTTCATCTTCATAGCAAGATGGGAGTTTCCACAGACATTCTGGTGATGGCTGCACATGAAGTACATTGGCTGGGAATTGAACCTGAATTTCCCACATAGAAGTTGAGAATTTTACCATTGAACCACCAGTACCTGATAAAAAACAAACAAAGAAAATCCAAGTACAACAACAAAAAACTAGAGGTGATTTTTCTCAGATAGAAGAAAATCAAAAGGTTAAACATATATAACTGGTACAGCTCTTTCAAAATGCCCTCCTGTACCTATGATTTTCTTGTATTTCTGTTTCTATATACTTGTGCTTGTCATTTTATGGACTCAATTTGACTACTGCAACATTAGTCACCTTTTCTTTCTTCCACCATAGAATGAGAGGGTAGAGCATAGAGAACAAAGGGGCACACTATTTATATTAGGGAAGCAAAACCCTGCTAAGACAACTCTTAGTCCAGCATGGTATCTCATGCTTATTTGTATATGAAAAGTGGCTAGGGAAAAGGGGCTTATAAATAGTAGATGCATCAATAATAATTATACTATTTTTTCATATGACAAGACCATGACTTGGGAAAGAGAAGCAATTTTTTTTCCAAGGCCTCACAATGTTAGTCTTAGAAGGTGAACCCTGGACTATCTGGCTTCAAAGTTCTTTCATACTATTTCAGAATGATGATATTCTTTAGTCTCCATCATATTTTCTGGGGTAATATAGTCAATCCTGCCTTAGAGGGTAAGCATCTAAACAAATTTTTCCTAGAGAAAGAGACAATAACTTAACAGGATTCACATTTTTTTTAAGCATAGCAATTTATTGAAGTGAAAAATATAATTGAAAAAATAATAATCCATAAGCATTAACTTATCTGTGAACTTTATCTTTTTTTTTTTTTTTGTCACTGCATTTTCTCCTTTCAAGGTCATTTCTACCTCTGTAAGTTTTATTGAAGTTGCTTATGTACATGTGGGGAAAATGATTTTTTTAATTATTATTATTGATTCATATGTGTGTTAGTGTATGTGTGTGGCTTATGACAGTCAGAGGTGAAGGCAAAGAGAAAGACACATGTAAAGCCCATACTATGTGCCAGGCATTTGTGCTAGATTAATTTTTAAATGGCTCCATTTATCTACCATACCAGGTGTTCAAGATATTTTGTGATATTACTTTGTAGCTTTCCCCATAAAGAGATGGAATCTATTTTCCCACCCCTTGAATCCTTGGATGTCCTTGAGATGTCCTTTAATCAATAGAAGTGATGAAAGTGACAATATGGTAGTTTTGATCCTCAGCTTCAAGGAAAGTTGCATGCTTCTGAATTCTCTCTTCAAACACTGCCTCACCCAGGAGAACATGCTTAGGCTAGCATAATGGAGGATGAGAGCCTGTGTGAAATCTAGGGTTGGCTCAGAACAACCAACAGCCACACAACCTTCAAACATGGGAGTGAGCCCAACCAAGACAAAACTCAGCTGATCCATAGACTTGTGAATAATAATATACAGTTATCACTTAAAGGGTTTGAGTTTTGGGATGGTTTGTTAGGCATCATTATTTGAAAGAGATAACTTATATAGCATGGTTTGGGTTATTTTATATACACTATTACAGTTAATCTTTCTAAAACCCCACAATGATACTAATGCATGCGGTCTTTCAGACAAGTGTTCTGAGGTTCAGAAAATTAAATAACTTTTCCCAAATTGCAGAGTTAGAAAGTTGTATAGCTTGTAATTGATTGCAGATTTGTCTTATTTAAAAATCCATTTCTCTGCTCTACCACCCTGACTCTGAGGAACATTTAAGAGCATCAGGCTATAATCCCATATAAAAAACAGACTGAAGGAGTAAATAACTTAGTCCATCATAAATATAGTTCTGTCTCTGGAGGGCACTTAGAAAGTCAAGATTCACTTGTGACCAAGCAAACATTTTTATTCTTCTATCATCTAGCTAATCTTCTAATGTGCCATGCTCTTTGGGTTATTTGATAGTAGGATGAGTTGATTGTGGAATGTGGATTGTTCTACTTTTTTCTCCCCCATGAGTAAATATTTTTTTTCAGTGTTCCTTCCCTTCCCCTCCTACCCCTGGTAACCAACAAAGAAAGTTCCCTTCCATATATAGACCTTTCCTTAACTTTTTACAGTAATGAACTAATACTGTATTTATCCATCTGTGACTGACTTATTTCACTTAGAAATAATGTCTTCCAAGTTCATCCATGTTACATGGTGTTTTGGAAATTCTGCATTATTCTTTAGGGTTGCATAGTATTCCATTGTGTGTGTATACCATAGTTTGGTTATCCATTCTTCTGTTGATGGGTACATAGGTCGTTTCCATCTTTTTGCTGTTGTAAATAGTGCTGTGATGAACATGGGTGTGCATGTATCTATTCTTGCCCTGGATCTCACTTATTTAGGACATATACCTAGTCATGGGATTTCTAGATCAAATGGTATTTCTAATTCCAGTTTTTTAAGTAATCACCACACTGTTTTCCACAGTGATTGTATCATTTTACAGTCCCATCAGCAGTGTATGAGAGTCCCAATCTCTCCACATCCTCGCCAGCATCCACCATTTTCTGTCTTGTTGGACTTTGCCATTAGTGCTGGGGTGAGATGGTATCTCATTGTTGTTTTTATTTGCATTTCTCTGATGGCTAATGATCATGAGCATCTTTTCATGTATTTGCTGGCTACCTGAATATCCTCTTTGGTGAGCTGTCCATTCATGTCTTCTGCCCATTTTTAAATTGGATTGTTAATCTTTTTGTTGTGGAGGTGTTGCAGTTTTCTATAAATTGTAGAGATATGTCCCTCGTCAGATATGTAATTATGAACAAGTATGAATTTGTTGCTGCCATTTTGTTATGTGCTTTTTCATGATGTTGATTTCTTTGTCCCATATAATTGTCTGTGCTGAGCTCATTTTGTTTATGAATTGTTATCACTTCTTTCATTATATTGTTTTAGTATCTGCTAAATATTGGTACGAGTCCCTTTTTTTATTCTGATGTGAAGGTTTATTAATTTTTTTTTTTTGAGGTTACCCTGTGATTTATAATTTCTTCCCAAATTTAGAATAGTCTGTTATAGCTTATAGTTGTCTTGACTTCCCTACCATTTAGAAGTTCTGTAACTATACAGTTATTTCCCTCTTGGTTTGTAGTTGTCTTCATTTGTCAGTTGATGTCTCTGGTTCCTAGTTTACAATCTGGTAGGCTTATTTGCTTTGGATACTTCTATAACTAGGTTGGTTTCTGGGTTATGTCATCATGTGTAATGGTCAGTGATTGTCTGCTGTTGTTTATTCTCTATCCAACAGATTCCCTTTAGCATCTCTTGTAAGATTGGTCTGGATTTAAAAAAGTCCCTTTATTTCTGCTTATCTAGAAATGTCCTAATTTAATCATCATATTTGAGGGACAGTTTTGCCAGGTATATAATTCTTGGTTGGAAATTTTTCTCTTTCAGGGTTTTATATATACCATCCCATTGTCTTTTCACTTACATGGTTTCTGTTGAGAAATCCAAGCTTATTTTTATTGGTTGACCCTTGTAGGTAACTTTTTGTTTTTCCCATGCTGCTTTTAGGATTCTTTCTTTGACTTTGATTTTGATGAGTTTGATGATGATATATGTCTTGGTGATTTTCTTTTGGGGGTCTATTCTGTTTGAGGTTTGTTGGACTTCTTGAATGGATATATTCTCATCTTTCATCATATCAGGGAAGTTCTCCTCCAACAAATCTTTGACAATTTTTTCTTTGGTTTTACTTTTCTCTTTCTGTTCTGAAATTCCAATTACATGTAGGTTATTCCTTTTTATGGTGTCTCACATGAACCTTAGGCTTTCTTCATTCTATTTTGATCTTTTTCCAAAGATGTATTGAGGTATTTGCCTTCAATCTCACTAATTCTGTTTTCCATTGATTTAATTCTAGTCCTTTGCCTGTTCAATGAATTATCTATTTCTGAAAATTTAGTATTAATCTTCTGGATTTCTGTATGTAGATTTTGTATCATTTCTAGTTTTTCATTTATTTTGTCATTTTGTTCTTGTATTGTCTTTTGAAATTGTTCTGGGCTTTGTCTGTGTTTTCCTTAATTTTTTCAGTGTTTTCCTTGATCTGTCTCTCAATTCATTGAAGATACCTAAGTATAATTCTTTTGAATTCCTTATCAGGGAGTTCCAATGCTGCATCTTCCTCGGGGATGTGTTTTGGGTCTGTTGTCTGGTCCCTTGTTTCTCCTGCTTTCTCTTGCTTCTTTGTGTGGACTGTGATGCTCTGTTGTCTCCAAGGCATTGTGACATTTTTGTGTTTATATTTAATTGGTTATTGTATGTTGGTGTGACTTGCCCATGATTTTTGTTTTCTTTGTAAGTTGTCTTTGTAAGCAGGGTACTGTGCTGTGCCTCTCTATTTGTTAGTTGGCATCACTTATACACTGATGCCACCTGTCTCCTTTTCTGTTGTCAGCCTCCCACATGTCCCTGCTGTCCTTGGCAAATAGATCCTATTCTTAGGTCACTGGAATCTGAATGAAAATGCTGTCACTTTGAAATCCAAATGGCCGCAACTTGTAAACATTCAAAATGGCTGTACCTTTGGTCATTTCAAATATCCAAAATGGCCATCACTTGTAAACATTTAAAATGGCTGCACTCTTGGTCACTTTAAATATCCAAAATGACTGCTTCTTGTAAACAATCAAAATGGCTGTACCCTCTGCACAGTTGAAAATCCACAGCTAAGGTTGTCTCACTCCTTGCTGTTTCCACCTTGCTGTGCCACCAGCACTGTCATCCCTGCAGCTCTTGGTGACCAAGGCTGATATTTGGGTCAATTCTCAGATCCCAGCACCACTTGGAAATATTCAGGCTGTGGGAGCCATCAGAGTAGCTGACAGACCACTGTTTCAACTATCTCTGTACTCACTGTTTTCTTTCAGTTTTTTTCCACTAGCTGGTGCCTAATCCACTTCTGTATACTTCCTTTCAAAGCTCAGGGTTTCAGGATTATCTTCTGTATCTCTGTCAATTGTTTGCTCTTTTCTTTGTTGAAGGTGATCTGTGGAGCTTGTCTGCCTATTCTGCCATCTTACCAGAAGTTGGAATGTGGAGTGTTCTAGTTTTGAAATTTCCTCAAAGAGGATGACTAGTCATGGAGTGAGATGACGAGATAGTGAGAAATGGGATGTAATCAGATGAACTTCTAGGCTTTTCTCCTTTTCAGGATTTCAACATCACTAGGTTCACAATCTAAGGGAGCTCATTCTCTTTCTCAGAGGAGAATTAAAATGCCAAGTCCTGACACTCAGCAGGTCTCTGCATCAGGATATACTTGGAAGACAAGTGTGGTAGAGATTGGAGCAAGCTATTGTAAATGGTATTGTTTTCCTTATTTCCTTTTCAGAGACATCTTTGTTAATGTAACTGATATTTGTATGTTTTGTATGTTGACCTTGTATCCTGCCACTGTGCCAAATCTTTCTATTAGTTTCAGTAATTTTTGTACTGAGTCTCTTGGGATTTCTATGTATAAGATTATGTCACTGCAAAGAGAGATAGCTTTACTTCTTCGTTGCCAATTTGGATGCCTTTTATTTCTCTTTCTTGCCTTATTGCCCTGGCTAGGACTTCCAATAAAATGTTTAAAAAAAGTGGTGATAGAAGGCATCCTTGTCTGGTTCCTGTTCATAAGGGAAATCCTTTGAGTTTTTCTCCACTAACAATAATGTTGGCTGTTGGCTTTGTGTATATATGCCCTTTATTATGTTGAGGGATTTTCCTTCCATCCCTATTTTGCCGACAGTTCTGAATAGGAATGTGTGTTGGATTTTATAAAATGCCTTTTCTGTGTCAATTGATATGATCATATGATTCTTTTGTTTTGTTTATGTGGTGGATTTCATTGATTGTTTTTCTGATGTTGGACCATCCTTGCATGCCTGGTATGAATTCCACTTGGTCATGATATATTATTTTTTGGATATGTTGTTGGATTTTGTTGGCTAAGATTTTGTTGAAGATTTTTGTGTCTATATTCATAAGGGATATTGTTCTGCAGTTTTCCCTTTAATAGTGTCTTTCACTGGTTTTGGTATCAGTGTCATGCTTGCTTCATAGAATGAATTTGGGAGTATTCCATCTTTCTCTATGTTCTGAAATAGTTTTAGTAGTATAGATGTCAGATCTTCCTTGAGTGTTTCATAAAATTCTCCAGTGAAGTCATCTGTGCCAGGATTTGTGTGTGTGTGTATGTGTG
>NW_006921791.1:5169891-5172822 GCF_000298275.1 Orycteropus afer afer | reverse complement strand
CTTTAACAAATGGTGTTGGTAAAACTGGATACCCACTTGCAGCAAAATGAAACAAGACCCATACCTCACCCCATACACAAAAACAAACTCAAATTGGATCAAAGACTTAAATGTAAAACCCAAAACTATAAAGTTCATCAAAGATAAAATAGGGGAAAATCTAGCAGCCCTAATTTATGGCATAAATAGACTACAAAGCATAACTCAAAATTCAAAGGCAGTGGAAGAGAAACTAGATGACTGGGATCTTTTAAAAATTAAATTCTTATGTGCATCAAAAGACTTCTGCAAAAAGGTGAAAAGAGAACCTACAGATTGGGGAAAAATATTTGTCTATGGTATGACTTATCTTCAAAATTTATAGAAAACTTCAACATCTCAACATCAAAAAGACAAACAATCCTACTCAAAAATGGGCAAGAGACATGAATAAACACTTCACTAAAGAAAACATACTGGAGGCCAACAAACAAATGAGGAAATGCTCAAAATCATTAGCCATTGTTGTTGTTGTTATGTGCCATCGAGTCGGCCCCGACTCATAGTGACCCCTCCTTGGGTTTTCGAGGCAGTATCACTACGGAAGTAGGATTGCCCAACCTTAGTGTGATGCAAATCAAAACAGCAGTGCAGTATCATCTCACCCCAGCAATAATAGCAATGTTCAACAAGACAGAATAACAAATGCTGGTGAGGTTTCAGAGAGATTGGAACTCTCAAACACTACTGGTAGGACTACAAAATGGTACAACCATTATGAAAAATGGTATAGCATTTCCTTAAAAAACTGGAAATAGAAATACCATTTGATTCAGTAGTTCCATTCCTAGGAATATACTATAAAAAGGTGAGAGACAGGACATGAACAGACATATGCACACCTATGTTCATCGCAGCACAATTCGCTATAGCAAAGAGATGGAAACAATCTAAATGGTCATCAACAGATGAATAGATAACCAAACTATGGTACATTCACACAATGGGATGTTGTGCAACATTAAAGAATAATGAAGAATACATGAATCATCTTACAATCTGGAGGAATGTTGAGGACATTATGTTGAGTGAAATAAGTGAATCACAGAAGGACACATATTATATGAGCCCATTATTGTAAAAAGTCAAAGAAAGTTTACTTAAGAAAGAAAATTCATCTTGTTGGATAGCGAGGATGGGAGAAAAGGGGAAGGGAAATTTTGGACTAGTTGGGAGTCACATGTTGATTTGGGTAAGGGGTGATATGGTATGGAAAGAGTCTGTGACCAGCATGATGATACTGGCAAAAGGAAGGACACTGAAATGTGCACACAAGAGATAGGGAACAGATGAAAAGACTAGTATATGCACAATACTGCATTACCACTAACACCAAAGATCAGGCTACAGATAAATAAGCAGACAGGTAAGAAGATCTGGTGGGGCTGGACAAACAGGATTATATCCTAGAATAAGGATAGATTTGGCTGAAGATAATTCTACATATGCACGTGTGCTACAAAATTAGTCACATACATTACAGAAGCAACAGAAGACAGAAATGGTGTAACTTCTCAGAGACCACCAAAGACCTTGCGAGAGAGAATCATCAGACCTGTAGTCTCAGGGGACATCATGCTCAATTGGCACAACATAGTACATAAAAACCTTATTCTACAACCTGCTTTAGTGAGTAGCAACTGGGGTAATAAAAGCTTTCATGTGGCCATCTCTGATGCAACTATTAGTCTCTTCTCATCTAAATCAAAGAAGAGTGAAGAAAATCAAAGGAATCTGGAAACAATTAGTCCAAGGATAAGATGGACTATGAGAACCTCAGCCTTCATGACCCTGAGACCAGAAGAGCTAGGTGGTGCCCAGCTACCAATGCCAACCACTTGGAAAGAGATCAAAACTGGAGGTCCTGGACAGAGTGGGAGGAAAAATGTGGAAGAAAATTAAAAAAAAAGTGACCAGAATTACTGGTCGGATAGAGTCCAGTGGAATCCCCAAGACTGTGGTTCCGGGTTACCCTTTGGGCCTAGAAATGGACTCAATCCCATGGATTGACTCTCAATTGAACAGTAGAAAGACCAAAATGCAGAACACCTACCCTAGGGTGATGAATCCACCTACTTTATGGAGATGCACCCTGTGGTAGTTATGGTTGTGTATCAACTTGGTTGGATCTGGTTGAGTGGCTGGGCAGCTGGTGGTAGTTATTCCTCACGATAAGACTGGCAATCAGCTCCATGATGGGATCTACCACAAGCAGCTGAGTAGCTGCTTTAGGGATGTAGTCTTCTTTCCATATACAAGAAGCATCTTTGGGAATGGTCTCTAGCTTATGGTATATTTGAAACCTACATGTAGTCTAGTAGTTGTTCAGCAGCCTGCCATGTTCTGCCGATCTTGGGACTTTCAATGGACTTGAATCAATGGCCTGCTGCATTGTTTGGTAACACTGGGACTGTGCCTTTTCACTTGTCAACCTCAGTCTTCTCAGCCTCAGCAGCCAGCAACTATCTGAGTGAAGAAAAGCCTCTAGCTTCAGTGGGCCAGAAGCAGGAGCCAGAGCTGAAGCCCAAGGATGAGGGGCTTTCACCCCGCCCCTAGAGCCTGGCACTTTGAATTTGGACTTAAAGCTTCCGTACTGTAAGAGAATAAACTCTTGTTTGTTAAAATCATTCATTTGTGGTATTTCTTTTAGAGCAGCAATAGGTAACCAAAACACACCCCTTAGAGCAACCAACCACAAGACACCAGAGGGGCAGCATTCATATAGAGGGAAAGCTGGACAGACAGGAATGCATAATTAAGAAAGGCACAAGAGGGGATGGTCACAGGGACAGGATGAGAGGAGAATTTGTTATGGTTGGGATGATAATCGGGTCATGAAATCAAATGTGCATGAAGTGTTGAATGTAAAACAAATTTGCTTTGCAGATTTGC